>NC_048435.1:18351796-18656908 GCF_004353265.1 Vitis riparia | reverse complement strand
TTTTTTTTTTTACGCATACTCTGATCAATAATGAATGAACTCCCATGAAAATACATACCCAAATGATCAAACCCTCTCCACATACGAATGTAACATGAATCCTCACCAACAAAACAACCTCTCAAAATAACATCTCTGAACCACTGCCCATGGGGTGAATGATAGGAAAGAATGTGACAATCCTCCATGTAGTGACGTGTGAAAAACCACCACTCAAGGTGAAACAAGATAATGTCGAGTAATCAATGATGAGAGAAAAGATGGAACGAATATCACAAATGGTGATATGTGATACTGAAAAAAGTGATGAGATGATCTCAAAGAGGAAAAATCACAATGAAGAGTAAGGAATGATGCCTGAGTATGTATGCCAGGTCTGGACTCATGACATATCCAATCAAAGCATGCAAGCACTATAGGGTCCCCAACCTGGTGTAATAGGTAAATGAGATGATGAAAGAAAAGGCTATGCTGCTCTTGTGAGGCTCAAAGGGCTAGCTACGGGTAACTCTGTATGTAAGGGTCATAGGGCAATGGGCTCATGAAATGATGGCCACCCATCCTTTGACCACAACCTCGAACATCGTACTTTCAAGATCTCACATGGCTAATACTAGAGACTGGCATCCATCAAACACAATCATGACAACCTCTCTGAAAACGTGTGAAGGCTCCCACTGATGCTCTGTGATGATCATCAATGTCATCTGAAAATCGACTCACTCTACCATCACATGCCACTCACCATCATCTCATAAAATCACCATCTCTAGTCATCCCGACTCTCTAAAGTCACGTGCAATGACTGAAATCTGGATGCTCCATGACAATCCCTCTGCCTCAGCAATATCATCAAACAATCAAACCACTCTCTCATCGTGATCCATCTATCATCATGTAGAGTTCATCTCAAGTCAAACCATCTCAGACACTACCCAGTCAGATCAAGGAAATGATGGAAAGAATAGGCAATGGTACTATAGTATACAAAATCGAATAAGGATGATAATGGTACCAAGGGGAGATGTCATGTCAGGCTCAAAATGGGTAGGTCATCAAGCCTACAAAGTCAATATATGTATGTAGATATGGTACTGCTCTGATCAGAAGGTGAAATAGGTCACAGTCTCGAACTCCCTAGGTCGATCTCCTAATCCTAAGTCAATAGACTCAATATCTTCCATGATAGGTCAGGCTAGAGTGATCATGACGTGCAAATGAATAGACGTCCCAAGTCAAAAGTACAACACATCATTTGATATATGGTCCTGTGATGGCAATCTAAAATTGGAAATATGACAGAAACTCTAAGGTCATAAAGGTGTCCACTGTGAGATGGCTACAAATGTGACTAAAGAATTTCTATCAACGATCCAAAAAATAAATGAGGTGTGAAAAAACAACACTGTCATAAGATCGATACTCCATCTATAACAAAATATCTCTGATTCACTTTCAACCCAAACTCAATAAAGAAAAATGATTAGGTGGTAAAGGCGAACATCTCAAAAATGGTGTGAATGTGAAAACCTGCCTTTCACCTTTATGTAATGAAAATCTGGTTGAAAATAGAATCAGGCGAGTCAACCAAAGAATGAAGTATCAAGCCCATGATAGGTGAAGAATATAAAAAAGTGAGCATAATCAATGGACATATCCCAAAACATCAAGTAGAAAGTGACAACAAACTGAAAGAATGTGTCAGCCTAAGAAAAGAAGACTATTTAAAGTCTTAGGAAGAAAGTGTGCTAAACTCAATGAGCGACAAGAAGAAACCAAAACCATACAATAAAGGGTGGTCCAACTGATACTCAAACTCGCACTGATCTCTAAGCACTCTCAACTGGAGACCAAATGAGGAAGCACTGGATCCGAACTGTAACTAAAGAGGCTTTGAAGGCCCTCAGATGCACCCACGTGTAAGGAAGGAAGTCTTGATCAAAGGATGTAAGCTCATCCTACAGGTCAAGGTGGCCCTAAAATAAGATGGGTGGACTTTAAAAGATCCCTAGCAGAAGCGATCATACCCTCCGACGGTACGCAACCCTCTACACGCCTCCAAAGAGACGGGACGCTTCCATGTAAGGTGGTCATCACCTCCACACATGCACTGTCTCGACATTCCAAGGGGTTTCCTATGGTGAAAGCTCTCACAACTCTCAGCACTCAGTAATCGACTAAAGTGCACAGTGAGTGGTGTGGGTACATCCGAAAACCCTATGAAACTAAAAGAAAACACACTGACCACACAAATATCCTAAAATCTAGCTCTGGGCTATACAAGTCTTCAAAGTTCGGACTCCAATCAGCATCAATATGTCGACCACCTCCAGAACGCTCCCAAACATAGATATAGCCCATCGCTAGACCCTCCTCCTTGTCACTAGCTCGGTCGAAGAGCAAACAAAACAACAAGCCTCATATCAAATACGAGACCCCAAAAAACAAGGTCGACAAAAACTAGGGACTTGGAGATAAGGAGATAAGTGTGTGTCCCACATAGACAAGCAACTCATGCAATCACACGGGATGAGAGAAGTCATGCACAGACAGTCATGCAAAACAGGTATATATCATCCAAATCTACACACAAGCTAATCGAGAAGAATGTCGGGCAATGATAGCATGCTCCATGATAATCAAGATAATATATAATCGAGAGAATCAATCATGTCAAATCAAATGATATACAATGGCGAGTCTATACATATGAGGTGATCAGAACAAACATGGCAAAATCAGGGTCACAATGCTAAGCAAGGTAAGATGATCAGTCAACATAATCAGCATATCAATGTCCTAAACAAATATAGCTATGAAGCACGGAAAAAAAACGCCACAATCGGAATGCTCAATCAAGATAAACAATCATCATAAGCAACATGTCAATGTTCCTAGTAAAAACAAACACTCAAGGATGCATCAAGTGTAATGATATCAAGAGCTCTCAATGTGTAATCAATAGTCAAATAAACACACGCACAAAGAGAGGTGGGTACCCACTGATCGACCAATCAAATGCCACATTTGCCTCAATTTATGTTCAAGCTTGATCCTCTAGTGATCCCCAGTGGAGTCGCCATTTTGTGGACCCCGCATTTTTGGCTCATGCGTTCCCACTCGATGGCGAGCTCGATTTTTATTTGAAAAATGATTTTATTGATTAGGAAAAATGACTTGGAGTCGCCACTTATTTTAATTTTTTTTAAAGGGAAAACAAAATAAGAAAGAAAACCCTAAGTGTGACTCCTTATTTTGGAAAAGGTGGTCTATGAAAAACCGGATTGGGTTCGGGGGTCAGGTTACTTATTGGGAAGGTACGGTAAAGACTGTAGCACCCCTCTAAGTCCCTAAAGTCGGGTCTCTACTAATAAAATGAAGCAATTGTGGCAATTAACTAATTAATCATGGACACCAAAATTAATAATCAAAAGCAATATACACAAATAATGATGAAATCTAATTACAAAAATACATAAAATAAATAATAAGAGAATTATGCAGAATGATTTATTGAATTAAATAAATAAAAGATACTAAAAAAAAGTTTTAAAGAAATTTCAAAGGATTTTATTAAAAATGATTTTGAATTAATGATTTCAATTTATTTACTTACAAAAAAGAATCAATTTATTTTCTCAACTTCGTTTGTATTCAATTTTCAAAAAAAAGTTATTTACAGTTAGTATCAAAAGAATTTATTACAAAATTTCAATTTGGGCACAAAAATTATTTTTACTTGCTTTTACTAGAAAATAATGGATTTTTACAATTTTATTTACAAAAGTATTTAGATTCATTTTCATTTAAAAGAGTTATTTTTACAAATTATTTAAAATGACATAACTTTATTTGCAAAAGAAATTTTAATTAAAAAGGAAAAAAAATTAAATCCTTAATTTCTAAAATATACTTTTAATCCCATTTTAATTAAGGGAAAAGATTTCATTTTAGAAAAACATTTTTTTGGACAATTTTATTAAAAATTAAATTTCGGGGCAATTTTATTAAAAACAAATTTTGGGCAATTTTTATTAAACAAAGAAATTTTTGGACAATGTCATTAAAAACAATTTTTTGAATTCTATTAAAAACAATTTTTTTTGGATTTTTCTAAATGCATTTTTTTGAATTTTTATAAATAATAAAAAAAACTTTTTTTTATTAAAAATAATATTTTAAAATCATTGTTTCATCAAAACACATTTACTGAATTCTTTGTCTCATTTAAACAAAATTTCTAGTTTGTTCAATGTTCAATTCTGTACACACAAGTAAATATACATAGATAAATATTTACAGAAATCAATAAAAATAAAATTGAATATAAATGAGAAATCAAATATGTACCCCAATAGGCTTACAACAAGTTCAATGCTCCATTTACAGCTTTTCGAGTCTCACTTTGTTCCATGAAATTCCGTGCTCCACGTGTCATAAATTTATGCTCAGCCAACAGGTTCGTAGAACGAGCCCATGCAAAAACAAAAATAGCCCAAGTTTCATATTAATTTACCACCAACAAATTAACTCAAATTTCATATTAATTCAACAATTCAAATATCACAAACAACAATTACTAGTATAATCAAATCAAGAAAAATGAATAATAATAATGATAAATAATAATAATAATAATAATAATAATAGTAATGGGAAACGGATGAGATGGAAAGAAGGTCACCGATCGGCAGTGGCTCGCCGACGACGACTGGTCGGTGTCCCGGCGGCGGTGAGGGGTTGAGTTTTTGAAAATAATAATAATAATAATAATAATAATAATGATAAAGAAAGTAAGGAAAAAAAATGGAGAATGAAAAGAAAAAGATGGGAAGGAAATGAAGAGGTGTTCGGCCGGTAGGGTGTAGTGGAGTGAATGGAATGATGAAAAATAAAAAAAGAAGTGAATCCCTAGGCGCTTGCTCTAAATCAAAGTGGAGTTGCAGAGAGGGAGAAAAGAGAGAAAAAAATTCGGGGCTTGGCTGCCGTGTCTCTCTCTTAGAAAAACTGTCGAAAAAAAAAAAGGGAAATGGGGACTCAAAGTCTGGCAGCCCGGCCATCCTTCTTTGGGAAATGGAGGAGAAGGCTCAAAAAAACCCTAGGGCTTGAATGGGGGGCCGGCCAAAAGAAAAACCAAGGGGAAAAAAATAATAAAAAAAACTAAATAGAGAGCTTAGGGTTATGGGTCTTGAACGTGGGGTGATGGGGGGTAGGTAAGGGTAGGTAGGGGAGTGAGAGGAGAGAGGAGAGAGAAATGAAGGAAATAAAAGATAAAAAATAAAAATAAAATAATAATAATAATAATAATAATAATAAAAATAATATATAAAATAAAAGAAAAAGTAAAATATAATAATAATAAAATAAAACAATATACAAAATAATAAAAACTAAGAAATAAATTATGAGTGGGTAAAAAAAAACACATGTAATCGGGATTTAACATCTATGGACAAAATTGGGCTCAAAATCAATGTAAAATAAAAATGAGACAAATTTTGGGGTCTACAAACACTTTAGTATTCTTTGGAATATCTTAATTTTGATTAGAGTTTGTTTAATTAATTTCTAGGTCAAAAAGATTAAAAATTTATGGACATGGTTTGATTTATTAATGGTGATCAATAAATTTTGATTACTCAAATGAATAGATTTAAATAAAATAAAATAAAAAATTGTATAGTTTCGGATGTGAAAATTACATAAAATTATGAGTATGGAGGTTAAAAGTTTTGACTTTAGAGAGGAAAAAAAATGATGAAAGATGCGTAGGAAGGATTTGGCATGTTGAAAAAAAAATTTCCATGGGGTATTTGTTAAGTTTCGGTAGGAGATTTAAATAATAGTAATAATAGTTTAATGCAAATAAATATTCTTAAAAGATTTAATTTAGATAAGCTAGAAAAAAGAAATAAATTATTGTTTAGGAAGTTGAAAATAATATTGGATGGTAATAATATTAATATGGGAAATTAATTAGGATCCCTAATATTAAATAAAATATTTTTAAGATTGTCAAATTTGTATATTTAGATAAATAATCAATTATAAATATTGTGTATGATATTATGTTAGGTGAGGAGGAAATTTTTTAGAGTTAAATACATCAAGATTTTGAGTGCTTCTTCAAGGTAAGGGAAATTAATACAAATTTTTATAGAAGAAAATAATTTCTTTTTTATATTGTATTTTGAAATGTTTAAAAATATTATTTTTATCTTTTCGCATGGATCAAATATGTGTTTTGTATGGAAAGCATATTTGAGAATCTTCTTTGTTTATTTATGAAAAGTGAAAATTTTTGGAGATATGATATTTTGTTTTACAAGTTTGAATTTATGAAATAAAGTGTTTGACTCTGGATTATATGACCTAGAAAAAGTGACCCCTTTTCTTCTAAAAAAAAGAAGCGAATAGATAACTTATAATTTATAATTATTTAGTTAATGTGTTTATCACTTGTCTCATCTATTAATGCATTCAAGACTATAGTTAAATATGTTTTTTTTTTTTTTTAATATCTTCCTTTCCAAAAAGTATTCATAAAGAAATGAACTACGTTTTCTTACTATGGATTAAAAACCATAAGCAACTTGTAAGTCATGATAATTTGATTTTATTTTATTTTTATGATCAGAAAGCTTACTTTAATGAGTTCTATTTGAACTTCTCAACTAGCACAAACTAGTTGAAATAATGTTAGAAGTCTAGACTTCATTGCTAAATGTATGTATTAATTTTTTATTATGCTCAAGTTGACTCTCTCTCTCTCTCTCTTCACCTTCTCTTGTTATTTGATGACCAAGAAAATTTAGGAGAAATGTTCAAGATGTTGACTTTTTCCCCTTAATTTTCTCAATAATCAAATTAAGGCTTAGGTGATATTTGTTTTTTTTTTTTTTTTTGCTTTTTACTTAAATCTAAATAGAAGTTAATTTAAATTAACTCTAAATATAATTTAATAATATTAAGTATTAAATTATTGTTTTTATTATATCATTTCTATTATGTATTAAGTTGTGTGTTTTTATATTCTAATATCTTAATGCACTAGGGAAACTAACTTTTATATTGATTCTTATTGATTAAAAGTGATTTAATATATTTCTAAGAATTTCATAATAATATAAATTATTATAAGAGTAAAATTATAAATAAAAAAATTAATCATTATCATCCTTACAAAAATTATAATAAAAATTTAATAAAATTTAATATATATACAAACTATCTTAATAAAAATTAAACACTATAATTTTGTTATTTAATAAAATAAAAAAATTTAATACATTTATATTTTATAATATGATAATATTAAAAATAAAAAATTGAAGTTTTATATTATTTATTTATGTATAATTTTAATATAAATCATATATTTATGATATCGTCTTGCATCATGATTCAATCATCATTTCATGATCCGATGACTTTTCAACTTTGTTTGACTATTCCAATTGTAAACATTGAGCTTGAGACTCTTTATGATAATCCCTTTATTTAATTTATTTTGATAAGATAAACAAGCTTGATTTCAAGACTTTTGTATACTTTTAGCCAATCATGCAGAAAGTCAGCACTTCATGTGGCCTATTGACATCTTATTGGATCTGGAATTGACCCTAGTGGGACCATTGAAATCCCAAGTTTTAAGGGAAAGTTTGGTTTTGGGCTTTTGATATCTCAATATTATGAAAATGAGAACCCACTTTTACCATTTCTAATTTTACAATGTTGAACCCAAAATATTTTGGGTTTCATGCACTTTGGGCTGAGGTGTTTTTTAATGCCTAATATGCCTTTTCTTACCTACCAGGTCAGCCTCCACACACACACACACACACACACACATATATATAAACCAAAAAATAAAAATAAAAACTTAAAATGTTTGTCTTGTTCACTTTCTTCACTACACATTGAAATCCAAATAAAAAATTCTCCATCTGCACTTCTCCCTTTCGAAGCCTAAATCCAAAAAAACCTTAAGCTCTCCAAATCTCCCTTTCCCCTACCTTTGTCTCTTTCTCTCCCGCTACCTCTCACACCTACAACTAGCATGCTCCATCTCCCTTTTGTTTCTTGTGACGAAGACTCCTTTTTGTTCCTGTGACGAGGAGGCTTGCAACAAGAAGTGGAAGATGGGAAAGGAATTTTAGATCACGATGAAGATGAATCATGGGCAGATTGACGTCGCTTCTTTCTTTACTCCTCTATCTATGGGCTTCTCTGCAACTCAAACCCACAACCTGTTCAATTTCTCCTCCTCTTCACACAAATCAGGTACTTTCTTTATCAAAACCCTACTTTATTTTGCAATTTATACTCAAATTTAAAGCATCTATGAAATAGTGCTCATTGATTTCTTCAAACTGAGAGTTGATAATCGTATAAGGAACCCTAGTGTTCGTAATTTGATACCCAAATGCCTATTGGTCAAGTTGTTACATCATGTTTTAGTATTAATGGAAACAACGTATCAACAATTTGAAAATTTGGTTTCAAAATGTGTTGGAACGATGTGTCTTTTTGTTCTGTTGCTTCGATATAAGGTAATGAGGTTTGCACTCTTTATGAGTCTGTTTGTGCGTTAAACCATGCAGAGTTTCAATGATAAGAACAACCTAATTGAATTTAATTGAATTGTGTCTTGATGCATTTTATGTTTAGGACCATGGTTCTCTCTAGTTTCATAAATGAGGTTCAATATGAGCTTGCAAGACATATTATGGAAAGTATTTAGCCTACTCTGTGACTTGTGTCTAGTACACCACCTGTGTATGATCTGCAAATTAACATTCTTATGTAGCCTCCTTTCTCCAATAAGGCTTTGACCCATTCTTAGTGATCTGATAGGGTAATTAACAATATTGTTGGTATAAGTTGATGGGACAGTTCTTGTTTCTTATGTTGAAACGGACATATGATGAGGGCACTTGTATTTTGAAAAGAAATATGATGCCAATTGAACTCTCTTCTTGCGTATCAAAGACTTCAGATGCCTAATTGAACAAATCTTCATCTTTATTGTTGTTTTATGTTTCTAGATACAACTTAATATTATTGATGTGTATCAAAATATCTACACTCTCTTGCATCCCTCTTTGTTGTTTTGCTCATGTCTAACTATCCTTGCAATCTAGGAACATTTGAGATAAGGGCTTTATTGAGTTGAATTTAGTTAGATAGCATAAGATGACAGGAGAAAGTGTTTTTTGGAAGTTGGGCAAATTAGGAATGTGCCTCTTTTCTTTTATTGTTATTCCTACATTCCAAGAACAATTCATGTTGCATCTGACAAAGGAATTTAAGTCATTTACCTTTAAAAAATCAATCCCTATTGGTCCTAGAAAAAAAAAATATGTACAGAGTCTCTTTTAAACTGTACTAACAGAACATTTAGAACCAATATTTCAAGATGTTGTCAAGAAATTTATCAAGAACTCTAATTTTTCTTAACATCTTAGGAGCCAGAATTAATTTCTTTATTTTCTCAAAGTATTTTATGGGAGTAGAATTGGGTACATTCCCTCTTTTTATTTTATTTTTTCCACTCTATTCTTAGTATGATTTCCAAGGCATTCTAACTGTTTAGATGGAACTACAAGCCTGCATTGGGCAAGAAAGATGTGCAATCCCTATCTCTACAGTTAGGCTTGGAGACCGTTGATGCAGTTATTTTAATTGCATTCTTTTTTACAATAATTCGGGATTGGCTTTTGCTCGAAGTCCAAGTAAATTTCATGGCATGAAAACTAGAAAGTTCTATCCTTATATTTAAAGTTTCCTTCTTTTTGTTCGTGTTATTTTATTTTGCTTTTTTTTTTCCTCCTATGCTAACAATCAAGTGGTTTTTTCTTAAACAGTTCAAAAGAGTTGTTAAAGAATCCCTCTATGATGCTCAAGTTTGCATTGAACGACAGCTTTAGGGTTCACAACCCTGTTTTTGTGGTCCTTGGCAATCAGGTGACAATTTTAGATTTTGTTAGAATTTATTCAATCGAGCTTGAAGTGCTAAACTAGTCTTTGGTCATAAATAAATTCTGCTATGGTTGAGCAAGGTGCTACCTAGGATTGATAAACTAACAACCCAAGGTTCACAAACGAACTACCTAAGCTCCATTAAGGTAATACCTAAGGTTCACTAAGGTAGTACCTTAGTACATTAAGGTAGTACCTTCACACCATTAAGGTAGTACTAAGGTTTCTATCGACTAACCAATTACAATATAATAATGTCATTATCACCAATTTGTTTAGGATTATGGAAAGATAAGTTAGCTACAAACTATAATGCTTAAGTGAGATAATTTTAACTAGACTCTTGAAGCAAAACAAACCTTTCACTTGCTCAAACACACTAAGAGAACGACTCTAGTTCTTGCAATGCCCAATTTTGATAAGATTTTTGTGGTGATATGTGATGCCTTTGTTATTGGATTAGGTGAAGTACACATGTAACAAAGAAGACTCATTGCCTTTGTAAGCAAAGCCTTAGTTATTGCCATCGTGAACCTTAGCACTACTACAAAAAACACAATTTATGGCGCTTGATTCCTTGGCACTTTCAAACAAGCATCATTACTTAGCTTTTAGAGTGGCAGTTGAGTAAATAAGTGGTCGAAGTTGGCGCTTAAAAGGAAAATTTTAGACCATGGCGCTTTATGTTGAAGGATGATGGCGCTTCCTATAGCACGGCGTTTTATATAAGCGTTTTCATTTATCAATTTTTACCTTGGCGCCCTATAAAAGTAGACATTAAAATAACACCTTTTTATATGGCTCAAATATTTCCCATTCTCACCCACGACCTCATAATGCCAAACATTCCCTCAATTTTCGCAAAACCCCGACAAACCCTTGGAGCCCAATTAACTGCAGTCGATATCTATCAATGACTCCAAATGAGGCTCTTGACATTGGAAATCTAGCCAGATGGTGTGTTTCCAAGCCCTAGTGTGAGATCTTGAGTGTTAAAAACTGGAGATCATTTTTGAATCTCCATTTTGTGACTCTCATAATAGAGAATAAGCACTGAAACTCCATTCTTCTCTTACAAATTCCACCAACGAGCAACAAATCAGGTGATTCTCCACTCTTTCAACTCCATATTCATTATTTATTACAAGTGTTCTGATGTTGGTCGAGTTTCCCCTTGCAAATCGTGCCCTAATTTTATGGGTTGTAGTGGAGAAGAAACACGGTTCACACATACATGCTTTGTTTTGGTCACATTTTGGATTTTTTGATTTCCCCTTGTAAATAGATGAATTTATCTTTAGGTTTGGTATTTGATAATCATATTACTTCTCTTCGTTTGTATTACATGTTCTTGATTTGTTGATTAGGCATGAAATGTGGGTTTTTTTCATTTTGTTTTACCCATTCGTGCCTTGTTCTGGTCACATTTTTTTATTTTTCTTATGGCTGGTAGTGGAGAGTTCCCGCTGTGTGTTTTCTCCACCCTCAAAGATATCCTCCTTCTCGACTATGTCTTCTCACCCCTTATCTTTCCCATTTTCTTTTCTTTTTTTTATTCACCCCTTCTTCTGTGCGTGTTGAAAGTCCCTTTTAAAATAAATTCCTCCACTCTCCAAAACCACCAACCCCCATTTTCCATTGCAATTGGTGGTTGTGTCAATTGGTACCTGTGTGCGCATGTGCAATGAACGTATGTGAGAGACAAAGCAAGTTCTACTGTTATATTTTTTGGTCAATCAAGCATTCTCTGGGAATTCTCTTAGCCATCAATTGAGCATAAAATGAATTCATAGGAATTGTTTTAATTCATATGTGATTCTTTATGATTAGTGTTTTTGAGAATTTGTAATGCTCCTATTTTTTTTTTTTTCAACGTATTTGTCCATTCTTGATTCATTCAATGTTCTTTTATGGTTCTTGAAGAATTATGCTGCATTTGGTTGGGTAGAATTGGATTTGGTTTAAAGTTCAATTTTTTCAAAACTGGAGAACCTGGCTTTTATCTTGGAGTTGCTTACTTGTTCTTGGGGAATTTGGGTTTATGGCTTTTAAATTCAACTGGATATCCAATTGGTATAGAAAGCAACCAAACGGTGGACTTGACACTAAGGCATCCACCACAAAAGGGGAAAATTATCAATTCCAAGGCTGCAAATTCTGTACAGCCAAATTCATCTTTTGTGTTTTCTTTTTCTTTTTCCCTATGTTTGGTTTTTGGAAAATTTGAGGAAAAATGTGAGGGAAAGAAAATAGTTAGGAAATATAAGGAAGAGAAATTGAGGGAAATAAAAAATAGATTTAAATTTAATAACTTATTTTTATATGTTTTCCTTCAATCTTATTTCAATTATTTTCCTTCCTCCATATAAACGTTAAATAATTCACAAATACGATACTAATTTTAATTATATTTTATTTTCTTTCATATTTTCCATGAAAAACCAAATATGGGAAAATAATTTTCTTTAACACTTTTGTTTTCCTTGGTACTTTCTGGAACTGAATATAACTTGTATTTTCATATTGAAGGATTAACTTTAATAAAAATTGATATAGTTGTTAGATACTTTCATAACTAAACAATATCATTTTTTCTATGCATATGATTTTTAAATGAAACTTTGTTGAGATCAAAATACAGAACATATGTGTTGGAGAAGATGCAAATTCTGAAACCCCTTGTGTACATAGGGTGCACCCTTTTTTGTTTGGCACTTTTAATCAGATTCTATTAGCCTATCCAAAAACAAAAAATCACACAAATTTTGAAGCCAATCATAGTAAATTTAGTGCTCTGGTGCTACACTCTGGATTTTATTAGCTCTTTGATATGTGTGGATAGAATTGAAGCCAACTTATGGTTTTCTTGTATATCATAGAGACAAAGAGAGTCACATAGCGAGTCACAATTCCTATTTTCTATGTAAGGATAGATGAACCCAATTTGAGTTTTTGTTCTATTATTATAGAGAGCAAATAGAGTTGCAATTCTAGTTGGATATGTGAATGACTATTTGTTTAAAAATTAACACAAATTCCATCCAACGTGTCAATACCTTGTCTTTGTTAGTTGTTACTGCTTATGTGGATGAAGTTCACTTGGTACATCTACTGAAGGATCATTTCTTCCTTGAGACATCTTTCTCACACAAACAGGCATGCCCAAGCATGGATTGAGAACGTGAATTCACATCTAGAATAGTATTTGTGATTGTTTCAAATGCCTAATTAGTTTAAAGGGATATAAGCTCCTTCATTTACATGCTTGGTCATGGTTGTTCTGCTCCAATTTCGTAATGATTAATTGGATTTTTAGGGATGCTTCTGCGGTGAAGATTATATGTGATCTTTATTTATTTTTTATGTTAGTCATTTGTACTAGTTTTTGGGCAGTTCATACCGAGAATGCTTACTACTCATCTTCTTTCATTCTTATAGGCTTTCTGACATAGAGTAGGGAAGGGAGAACCCTGGCTTCTTTTACATATATCGCAGTAGTTGTTTTATGTGCACAAAAACAAAACTCAGCATGATATTTTGTTTATATCACAATAAATGTCATCTATATTTGGAAAACTCATTGCATCAATAGGTATCATATCAATCTATTAATGTTTCCAAAAAGTTGTATTTTGGAGGGTGTTATGATGCCAAATAAATTATTCAAGGTAACAATCTAAGTTAGCTTTCCGTATATCTTGAGAAATTAATTGAAGCCAAGTGTAATTCTAAAAACATTGCTTTGCATAGCATTCTCTTGTATTGACGTAGCATTGTTAGTTGCTTAATATTTAGCATTTGTGTATCCTTGATGTCATGCTCAAGGCTTTTAAATGATCTGGGTGGATTACCTATATTTAGCATTGTTCTCTATATTTGATAATTTTTTTAAGCATCTCTCCAATATGTTGAGTGATAGAGTTTTGGTTGGATGGAAGAAATGAGGTTGATACTAATATGTTATTCAACACTATCAGGAGTTAGAGCTACAATTCATATTCTTTGCCTTTTTCCCTTTTATACATGTACATGTACAATGAATCTCATCTTAAAACCTTATGGCTAATCATTTGATGACTTGATCTTTAAACTTATATCTCCATTTAAAAAATAATAATTTCCACTAATAAATAAAAAATTAATAATAATAAATAATAATAATAATAATATAATAATAATAATAACAATAAAGCTAATTATCCTTTTTTTATCAAAAAAAATAAAATTTCGGCATCAATTTTTCAATCTTTTATTAAAAATTTGATTTTATTAAAATAAATAAAAATCTCTTTATATTATATTTATATATTATATATATATATATATATATATATATCTTATTTCCAATCTAAAAACTTATCTTTTATTTTCAAAAAAAACATTCAAGTGGTCAACTCATGAGTTTAAAAAATATCCTGATTTTTTTATTTAAAATTTAATCTCTCCAATAAAAACAATGATTTTTCAATAAATAATTAAATAATTAAATAATAATAATAATAATAATAAAAATAAAGCTAATTCTCCATTTTTTATTAAAAAAAATAAAATATTTTGGCATCAATTTTTCATCTTTTATTAAAAAATTAATTTTATTAAAAAAAAAATCTCATTTTTTATTAAAAAAAAATCTGATTTTCCAATCTAAAAACTTAATCTTTTATTTTCCAAAAAAAAAAACATCCAAGTGTCAACTCCTCGATTTAAAAAATATCTTGATTTTTTATTTAAAATCTCTCCAATAAGCATCAATTTTTCAATCTTTATTAAAAAAAAAAAAAAAAAAAAAAATCTCCTCTTTTTATTAAAAAAAAAAAAAAATCTGATTTTCCAATCTAAAACTTAATCTTTTATTTAAAAAAAAAAACATTCAAGTGTCAACTCCTCCATTTAAAAAATATCCTGATTTTTTCGATTTAAAACTGAATCTCTCCAAAAAAAAAAAAAAAATTCAATAAATATATAAATAATAACAATAAGCTAACTCTCCTTTTTTATTAAAAAAATAAAATATTCTGGAATCAATTTTTCAATCTTTTATTAAAAATAAATAAAAATCTCCTTTTTTATTAAAAAAAAATCTTATTTTCCAATCTAAAAACTTATCTTTATTTTCCAAAAAGAAAAAAAAACATTCAGTGTCAACTCCTCTGTTTAAAAAATATCCTGATTTTTTGATTTAAAACTTAATATCTCCAATCAAAAAATGATTTTCAATAAATAAATAAATAATAATAATAATAATAAAGCTAATTCTCTTTTTTTTTATTAAAAATAAATATTCCGAAATCAATTTTTCATCTTTTATTAAAAAATGATTTTATTAAAAAAAATAAAATCTCCCTTTTATTAAAAAAAAATCTGATTTTCCAATCTAAATACTTAATCTTTTATTTTCCAAAAAAAAAAAAACATTCAAGTGTCAACTCCTCCGTTTAAAAAATATCCTGATTTTCGATTCAAAACTTAATATCTCCAATAAAAAAAATATTTTTCAATAAATAAACTAAACAACAACAACAACAATAATAAATAATAATAATAATAATAATAACAACAATAAAGCTAATTCTCTTTTTTTTATTATTAAAAAAAATTCTGGTATCAATTTTTCAATCTTTTATGAAAAAAAAATAAAAATCTCCTTTTATTAAAATAAAAAATTCTGATTTTCCATCCTTAAAACTTAATATTTTATTTTCAAAAAAACATTCAAGTTTAGCTCCTCCGTCTAAAAAATATCCTGATTTTCGATTTAAAACTTAATCTCTCCAATAAAAAAAAAATATTTTTCAATAAATAAATAAATTAATTAATTAATTAATAATAATAATAATAACAATAAAGCTAATTCTCCTTTTTTTTTATTAAATAAAATAAAATATTCTAGCATCTATTTTTCAATATTTTATTAAAATTTGATTTTATTAAAAATAAATAAAAATCTTATTTTTTTATTAAAAAAAACAAATCTGATTTTCCAATCTAAAAAATTAATCTTGTTGTAAAATTATAAAGTGAAAGGAGAAGAAAATAAAAAAGAGAAATTAGAATATAGGAAGAGAATAGAATGCACGGGAAAACTCTATATCAAATTTCATTAGGGGTCTTTCCCTTTTATAAGGAGTTACACAAGATATTTATGGATGATCATCCACAAGTTACCATAGTGGTACAAAATCTCATATTTTATAACACTCCCCCTTGGATGATCATAAGAATATGCCTAATTAAAACCTTACTAGGAAAAACCCTAGTGGAGGAAAAAGAGTACAATATTCTTTTGGATTACTATAACTGCCTCATTAAAATCCTTGCTAGTAAAACCCGTTGGAACAAAACCTGGACGAAGGAAAAAAGAGTGCAGTATATCCATATTATCATTCTCCCCTTTATGTAAACATGATTATGATTTCTTCAACATTTCAAATGGTAGATCTCTCAATCTTCGCATTCCAAAGTCATACGTTAACTTTTTCAATGCGGTCGAAGGTAACACCTTTGTGAATAGATCTACTAGATTATTGCATGACCGAATCTATTGAACATCGATCTCACCTTTCTTTTGGAGCCCATGAGTATAGCAAAATTTAGGGAAATATGCTTAGTTATATCACCTTTTATGAATCCTCCTTTAATTTGTGCAATACAAGTAGCATTATCTTCATGTAACTTGGTTGCATTGTCTCTGATGGAAGGTAGTCCACATGTTTCTTGAATATGTTAGATCATTGACCTTAGCCATATACATTCATGACTTGCTTCATGAGTTGCTAGTATTTCTAAATGATTTGATGATGTGACCACTATTGTTTGTTTGACAGATCTCCATGAGACAGTAGTACCATTGTAATTAAACACATACCATGTTTGTGACTTACCTTTATATGGATCTAAAAGATATTCTGCATCTGCATATCCAAGCAATTGTTGCTTTGATTCTCTTGAGTAAAATAGACCCATACTAGTAGTTCTACAAAGATAACGCAATATATGTTTGATACCATTCCAATGTCTTCAAGTTGGAGCGGAACTATATTTTGCTAATAAATTGATAGAAAAGCAATGTTTGGATGTATACAATTTGCAAGATATATAAGTGCACCAATAGCACTAAGATATGGTACTTTAGGACCAAGTAATTCTTCATCATTTTTCGCAAGGACGAAATGGGTCCTTTTTCGCAAGGATGAAATGGGTCCTTTTTCACATCAAGTGATCGGACAACCATTGGAGAACTTAAAGGATGCGCTTTATCCACATAAAAAAACACTTCAAAACTTTCTTAATGTATGTTGATTGATGTACTAAAATCTTCATTTGGAAAATGCTCGATCTACAAACCGAGACAGAATTTTGTTTTTCCAAGATCTTTCATCTCAAATTCATTTTTCAAGTAATTTGTTGTTCTTGTGAGCTCTTCAGGAGTTCCAACAAGATTTAAATCATCAACATACACTGCAATAATTGCAAATCCGATTTCTGATTTCTTAATGAAGATGCATGGGCATATAGGGTTATTCACATACCCTTCTTTTGGCAAGTAATTGCTAAGGCTATTGTACCATATGCGTCCAGATTACTTTAATCCATACAAGGATTGTTGTAACTTGATTGAATACATGCTACGAGGCTATGTACAATTTGCTTCAGGTAGTTTAAATCCTTCAGGGATTTTCATGTATATATCATTATCTATGGATCCATATAAATATACTGTAATAACATTCATGAGACGCATGAGACTACCAAACTAATTAAGAAATGATATGTGATTGCGTCCATGACGGGAGAGAATGTTTCCTCATAGTCAATACCAGGTTTCTACGAAAAACCTTGTGCTACTAATCGCACTTTATATCTTATGATCTCATTATTCTCATTGCATTTTTGTACAAATACTCATTTGTACCCAACAGGTTTTACATCTTCAGGTGTTTGGACTACAGGTCCAAAAACTTTTCATTTTGTTAATGAGTTTAACGTTGCCTGTATAGCTTCTTTCCATTTTGGTCAATCCTTTCTATGTCAGCATTCTTCCACATTTCGTGGTTCAAGATCTTTATCATTTCTTACAGAGCCCTTTTGGAAAGTGAAAATAATATTATTTTGATCCCATTTTTCTCCCGTGTATACAAAACTTACTGAGATCTCACAATTTTCAAGTACCTGTGCCTCTTCAAGGGCTTCTTGTTCAATATATGTGTCTCTGCAGAGGCTTCTTGTATTATTTGTGCCTCTTCTAGGGCTATAGATTTATCACTTTTAAACTGATCAGTTATTTTTTATGGTCTCTTCTAGATTGCCAAGTTTTTCTTGGGTTCTCCTCTTCCAAGGAGTTACATCCTTTGAGCCAACAAGTCTACCACGCTTCAGGCGTATCTTAGATTAATTTGTTAACTGTCCTACAGGGACATCAGTCCATGCTGGAGTATTTGCAGCTGGGATATATGATTTTGTCACTTTCTTTGTATCAATGAATGCATTTTGTAATTGATTTGCAAGATTTTGTAAATGAATGATACTTTGAACTTCTAGTTCACATTGATTTGTATGAGGATCAAGATGAGTCAAAGTCAATGCATTCCAAATAATTTCACGGCATTCTTCTGGAACTGGCTCTTCTCCCCCTAACTGTAGGAAAATTGTCTCATTAAAATGATAATCTGCACAACATGTCATTCTACATTTTAAGTATATAGGTAGACTAGTCACTAAATAAAAACTCCTGGTTTTATAATGTACATCCATATGACCTTTTATCCCGGGGGACCAAGTTGGTCTTACAAGATTCTTTTGGATCTATCATCGTATAAAGTGTCATTCACATGGAATCAAATACTACTAGTGACATAGTATAAGCTCTTCTGGATTCTTTAATTAGGTTTCTATCACCTTATATAGTATTAACATTGTTTGTCATCAATGTTATGTAATTAATGAAACAAGAGTTTCATCAAAGTAATAAGTCATAAGACATTGTTATAAAGACTTCATCTTTATAGAGTTGAATAAATATTATCATAGAGAAAAAGTTAAGATCAATGGAAAAATATTAGTCATCGATGATAACTTAACTTAATAAGTTGTGTAAAAGCAATGAGAGCATATATAACACAATAAGACAAATATGAAAAGATAATTTAAAGTTATTTATTTTGTAAGTATCTCACACATTTGATTTTGTAAGTGTGGAGCAATTTATACATGAAATAACTAGGAAGTATTTCAATAATCAGACTAATTGTAGTGATGGATCAAGGTATGAGAGAGATCCATGTATCTTCAACTATAAATAAAGAAAAGAATTTAAATGATAAATAATAAAATGTGAAATAAACTATAAAAGATGAACAATAAACAATGTGTTCAAATATGATAACAAAATAAACCTATTTGCAAAGAATTAAATAAAAAACATAACGTTTAATCATAACAAACATTTCCATCACCAATTAAATGGTCAATTTTCCCATTAAGATTCTAGAAATCCGAAACATCTAAATGGTTAGATCCACTTGGCCATCACTATCAATGAAGTTCATTTCAACTTCCTTTCATTTTATTGATGTTTGGTAAAGGTCGACCAAATGTTTGGGCGTACGATAGGTACGCGATAATGCCCCTTCATACCACATTATAAAACTTATTCTCATGGTTCTTAGGAGGTTTATCTTGTAAACACTTCCCATTTTCTTATTTTACCTCAGTATTATTCCACTTCTGGTGGTACAATGAGACTTTCCTTTTCTGAGAATTTGGTGAATTATTACTATAAGAACTATGGTATCTAGGATTTCTTTAACAACCACGTCCTCGTCACCGTCCACGAGTTTAGGACAATATTGCATTCACTTCAGGGAATGATTCAAATCTAGTTGGACGAGACTAGTGATTTCTCATCAAAAGCTCATTTTTGTTAAACCTTCATGGAGATGATGACGAAAGAAAATTAGTGTTTTTGTGCGATCCTGCAAGGATGTTTGATTTCCTTCTTTGATCATAGCTCCAAGATTCATGACAATTTTGTTTCGAATAACTTCTGGTTATACAAGAGAATTAGAATTGTATGCATAACTTCTAGCTATGAAACAATTGTTAATAAAAATTGTTTTCCATAATTCCTGTTGTGAAAAATAAATGAGTATGAAATAAAAATTAAATCCAATATTTTTCATAACTTTGAGTTATGATTATTTTGTCAAAACAAGAAAATATTCAAATTTATACATAGCTTCAGGCTATGAACTATTTATGTATAACTTCTAGTTACACAATATAATTAAAATAAATTAAAGAAATTAAAAGTTAATATCTTTCATAGCTTCAGGCCATGATTATTTTGTCAGAACAAGAAAATATTTAAATTTGTACATAGCTTTAAGCTATGAACTGTTTTTTTTATATAAATTTGTATATAGCTTCAGGCTATGAACTATTCATTGGGTAGATTGTGCATAGCTTCGGGCTATAAACTTCATTATGTAGATTTGTACATAACTTCAGGCTATGAACATTTTATTTATTTATTTTATAGTTTCTGGTATAATATTGTTTGGTATAACTTCTAGTTATATTGTATAATTAAAAATAAATAATTAAGATCATATACATAACTTCTGGTCATGTATATGTAATTTCATAATTTTCTATATAACTTTGTTATAGGATTGCAATATTTTCATAACTTTTTATGAATTTGCCTATAATTATAATTATGATTATAGGATTGTACATATTTTTCATAACTTCTGATTATAAATTTACCTATAATTTATAATTTATTATTATAGGGATTGTACATATTTTCATAACTTCTGGTTATGAATTTACCCTATAATTTATAATTTATGATTATAGGGATTATACATATCTTTCATAACTTCTGGTTATGAATGTCCCCTATAATTTATAATTTACCCCATAACTTCTGGTTATAGGGATTATACATATTTATGTATTCAAATAAAATATATGAAAATAGAGATCAAAAGGTAATAAAATAGAAAATCATGATTTAAGTTTATCACATACATTTTTGTGAGAAAAAAGAGAGAAAGTCTTTCTATTTCTCTTAAGGGAAAAACATCTTTCTATTTCTCTAAAGAGAAGAACGTCTTTCTTATTTCTTTTGTAGAGACTATTCGTGCTGATAACGTGTTGTAAAATTATAAAGTGGAAGGAGAAGAAAATAAGAAAGAGAAATTAGAATGTAGGAAGAGAATAGAATGCACGAGAAAACTCTATATCAATTTCATTAGGGTCTCTCCCTTTTATAGGGAGTTACACAAGATATTTATAGATGATCATTCACAAGTTACCATAGTGGTACAGAATCTCATATTTTATAACAAATCTTTTATTTTTTAAAAAAAAATTTAAGTGTCAACTCTTCCGTTTAAAAATTATCCTGATTTTTTTTATTTAAAACTTAATCTCTCCATTTTAAAAAATGATTTTCCAATAAATAAATTAAATAATAATAATAATAATAATAATAACAATAAATCTAAATCTCCTCTTTTTTATTAAAAAAAATAAAATATTCCAGCATCAATTTTTCTTTATTGGTAAGTTTCCTTGCAAGAGCATCGTATTTACTAAATCAAATAAGTGAATAAAAATTTTAGAGAATGATAAAATAATAATAATAATAATAAAGAAAAGACAAGATAATAAACAAATAATAAAAATAAGAGATTGATAATAATAAAAATAAAATAAATAAATAAATTGAGGGTCATGCAACCATGCAAGTTACGTAAAGAATGCCTAAATGGTGACCTAAGTATGCTTAAGGTGGGTTTAGGTGATCCAAAGTGTGCCTAGATGAACCTAACTGAACCTAGATGGGCCAAATGTGCCTAAAGGGCCTAGGGGTGTCCAAATGGGTTAGTGTGTCTAAGAGGGCCTAAGTGAATCTAGATGGGCCAAATGTGCCTAAAAGGGTTTAAGAGTGTCCAAATGGGCTACTAAAACCAACAAATGGGTTATCAATCATGACTTTTCCTTTGCATGCTTATCCACCTCCTCTTGAACCTTATATTCTATTATAAGTAGTGGCATTCATATTACTAGTTTTCTAGGTGCAATTCATTTGCATGATCATGTCACCATGGTTTTCTTTTAGTTCTCTTATTATTTGTTTTGTAAGATAATTACTTATTGTGCATTTAGAATTGTCAAATCATATTAATTTGATTATATTTACTATGAACCCTTTTTGTAGAAGATGTTGGTCTAAGTTGTGAAAAGGTTCTTATGGCTCCATCTAAATGTTATATATTTGAGATAAACATGATAGAATGAGAGTTATGTTGCTATGTTATAATAATTCAATAAATCATTATAATGTTTTAATTTTAATTCAACATGCATGCATGAAACCTTAGAGTTCCCATTCAAGTATCATTGGAAGACAAAAGGTTCCCTTATTACATAATAAGACATTTAAGTTGTCAAATGGTGAAAATGGTCTATCTAGGCTATTTTCAAGTTGACAGCTTTTAAATTTGTCTAGCTTGTATAAAGTTCTTTCTCTACAAATGATGCTTGAATTATCATTGGATAGTATAGGAAAACATAAATATCTATGAAGTTAATTGTTTGTTCTTAATTCAATTTTTAGAAAGTTTGGTAGTCTTTCCTCTTGTTCTCTAGTGCATATTTGGACAAGTTATATATTGTGCCTTGTCCATTTTGTGTACTTGGAGAACCATAGGAAAATGCTACCAAAATTTCTTTAAAATTAAATTCATACAAAGGCAATTGATACATAGGATTATGTATTCTATATGGATAGGAACCACTACCTAATTAAGGATGTTGGAGATGTTAGAATGCCTAAATCATGCATAAATCGCTTGCTTGTACTCATCGAAAGCTTAACCATATTAGTTCACTTTTTTAGTTCATGTTATCATTGTCTCCTCTAGGAGCAAATTCAATGAAATGATGAAAGCTTTATCATTGAGTATCTTCCTTCTATTACCTTTCTTATTTTGTGCTTCATCAAACAAGTGAACTTTTAAGTCTCATTTTAATACTCTATCAAATTTTGATGGAGTAAGCCCATTTTTTCCTATTAATTGAAACATTTGGAAACTTTTGTTGTTTTCCATAGTGATATTTTTGTATTAGTTGGTATTATCTCAATTATTACTCTTTCATATGTCTATGTTTGATACTATTCAACAATCAAGATGATGTTAAGAAGATACTTAGATTTAAAAGAAATGATTTTCAACCCATAATTAAAAAGATATTTCCATCCATATGTCTTGCTCATCTTGTGGCATTACAGAAATTATGTGTTTTTTTATTTTTCAAACCATTTAAAATTTCAAACTTGGTGTACTTGAGAATAGAACACAAGATTGAGAGTTACATCTAACTTTTGATTCCTATTCATGCACAAACCAAACATAATGATGGAATTCAGATCCATTTTTTATTCTAATTTTTTAATAACCCAATATGCTAATTATATTTGTTGTCATATTGCTTATAGTTAGATGACTTACATATTGTTGTTTTTGGATTGGTAAAAGTATTTTTGACAATGTTTAAATTTGAAATTGGCGATCATATATTTTGAGGCCATTAATAGGATAGTTATTAATAACTTTGTGGTTGTGGTATCTAGGAGCTTTGTTTCCTCTTGTACATCAAATGGATTCTCTTGGATGTCAAAGGATAAGAGATCGAAGGATTATGCGGATGGGGTAGAAAGCTTTATCGCATTCGCATTAAAACATTCTGCATATAAAAACTCCATTAAATGCCCATGCCTTCAATGTGGTAATATGATATTCCATACTTCTCAAAAAATTAGAGAGCATTTATTTTTCTATGGAATTTATTAGAGTTATCATACATGGTATTGGCATGGAGATACTGCTCCAACTGGACCACCAACTAGTTGGGCAAAATGTCATCATACGGTTCAATTTACTGATGTGGATAGTATAGTAGAAATGGTTCAAGCTGCACATGATGATTGTAAGAATGACCCAAAATTTTATGAAACATTGCTTGAAGATGCCCAAAAACCTTTATATCCTGGTTATAGAAACTTTACAAAGTTGTTTGCATTGGTGAAATTATACAACCTGAAAGCACGGTATGGATGGTTTGATAAAAGTTTTTCAGAGCTTTTAGGATTTTTGGAGATATGTTACCTCTAAACAATGAGTTACCCTTGTCTATGTATGAAGCAAAAAAGACATTGAATGCATTGGGAAGGGAATATGAGAAAATACATGCTTGTCCGAATGATTGCATATTGTATAGGAATGATTTGAAGGATGCATCTTCATGTCCAACTTGTGGAACTTCACGATGGAAGTTAGATAGAACAAAAACTAAAAAGAGGAAGGGAGTCCCTACAAAAGTAATGTGATATTTTCCTCCTATTCCAAGATTTAGAAGATTGTTTCGGTCCCCAACAGTTGCAAAAGACCTCATATGGCATGCCCAAGAAAGAGAATTTGATGGAAAATTATGTCATCCATCCGATTCCCCATCATGGAAACTAGTCGAGTACAGATGACATGATTTTGCTTCAAAACCTAGAAACCTTAGACTTGTTATTTTAGCAGATGGTATAAATCATCACAGTTCAATGAGTAGTAGACACAATTGTTGGCCTATTATAATGGTCATTTATAACCTTCCTCCTCAGTTATGCATGAAAATAAAGTTTATGATGTTATCTTTGTTAATATTGAGTCCACGACAACTTGGAAATGACATTGATGTTTATTTAGCACCATTATTGGATGATCTAAAATTGTTGGAGGAGGTGGGTTGAATCTATGATGCACATAACAAGAGCTCTTTACATTAAAGTTGTTCTACTGTGGACAATCAATGATTTTCCTACATATGGAAACTTATCTAGTTGCATAGTTAAAGGATATTTTGCATGCCCCATATGTGGAGAAGATACCTACTCTCATAGATTGAAGCATGGGAAAAAGAACTCATATACAGGTCATAGACGATTTCTTCCTTGCAATCATCCTTTAGGAAACAAAAAAAAAAACATTTAATGGGGAACAAGAGTTTCGGTCACCTCCGCAACCATTGAGTGGAAAGGAAATTCTAAGGAAAACTGATGTCATTTGTAATTCATGGGGAAAAAATAAGATGACTCGAGGTAAGTTGAATGTCAAAACTAGAAATTGTTGGAAGAAAAAGTCCATATTCTTTTATCTTGAGTATTGGAAATACCTACATGTTCGTCATAACTTGGATGTAATGCACATAGACAAAAATGTTTGTGAAAGCATCATCGATACCTTACTTAACATTCCAGGTAAGACAAATGATGGACTTAATTCTCGTTTAGACCTTCTGGAGATGGGCTTAAGGTGTGAATTAGGGCCAAGGTTTGAATCAAATCGAACTTATCTCCCACTTGCATGTTACACACTATCTAAAGTGGATAATAAGCTTTTTGCCAAACTTCATCACAATTAAAGGTTCCTGAAGATTATTGCTCTAACATGAGAAACCTTGTGTCAATGGAAGACTTGAAGCTTTATGGTCTTAAATCCCATGACTATCAAGCATTAATGCAACAGTTATTGCCAGTGTCATTATGATTAGTTTTTCCAAAGCATATAAGACATGTTATTTATAGATTGAGTTTTTTTTTTCAATGCTCTTTGTAGCAAAGTGGTTGATGTGCTTGCATTGGATAAGTTACAAAATGATGTAGTGATGACATTATGCTTACTTAAGAAGTATTTCCCACCTTCTTTCTTTGATATCATGCTTCATCTTACTATGCATCTTGTAAGAGAGGTCAAACTTTGTGGACCAGTTTACCTAAGGTGGATGTACCTTTTTGAAAGATTCATGAAAGTTTTAAAAGGGTATGTACGAAATTGTAACCGGTCCGAAGGTTGCATCATCGAATGCTATATTTCGGATGAAGCTATTGAATTTTGTACAGAGTACTTAACAAATGTAGATGCAATTGGGATTCCTATTAGTGTAAACATTAACCAAAAAGTTGGGGCACTGATACCTGGAGGTCAGGTTGTGATCGTTGATTCTAATTTGTGGTTGCATGCACATCATTATGTTTTAGAGAATACAACTATTGTCCAACCTTATATCGAGTAAGAACTACTAACACTTAATATTTATTTGTTATACTTAAATTAACTATAAGATAATAACTTTGAATTTTTTTATAAATAATTGCATAGAGAGCACATGAAATGGTTGAAATTGAAAAATCCTCATCAATCTAAAAGACAAAAGTGGCTCTAGGATGAACACATGCGAACATTTACTTATTGGTTTCGAAAAAAGGTATCGAATTGGTGCTCAAATTTGAACTATTCTTTTTATTAATGTTGAACATACATAGTAACTATTATTTATAATTGCATATTGAAGCTGCAATCGGTAACAATGAACTTATATCTGAAACCCTTAAGTGGATAGCTCATGGTCCTAGCCACTATGTCTTGAAATATCATGGATATGTCATTAATGGATGTCAATACCATATTAAGGAGCGTGATGACTTACGAGCTACCCAAAATAGCGGAGTTAGTATTGTAGCTTCAACAATGCAAATTGCAAGTGCCAAAGATCAAAAGCTAGTGTTTGGTGAGCTTTGTTTCTACAGGATTATTAACGAGATTTGGGACCTTGATTATACCATGTCTAGGATACCAGTTTTCAAGTGTGATTGGGTTGATAATAAGAATGGCATAAAAGTTGATGATCTTGGCTTTACATTAGTTGACTTTAACAAAATAGCTCATAAATTAGATCTTTTCATTTTGGCATCTCAAGCCAAGCAAGTATTTTATGTGCAAGACCAATTTGATCCAAGATGGTCAGTTGTTTTGTCAACTCCTCAAAAAAAATTCTTTGATAAGGAGGGAGGTGATGACCTTGTGGACAATTCTATTGAACACCATCCCTATATAGGGACATTTCTAGAAGTTGAAGCGTTTGATGCAATGGATGACTCAGATGCAATATGTACAAGAGGTGATTGTGAGGGGATTTGGATTGAGAACAAATCCTCTGTGTAGCTGAATTGTAAACTTGAATGATGATGTACAAATAAAAAGATGTCGAGTGGGTTGTAGATCCCACAAAACAGGTAATTTTAATTTTTTTTGTTTCCAGAGAACATCAAGTTGATTGCCTAAGTTGATGCATTTTGATATTATTATTATTATTATTTTTTTTTATTATTATTTTAGTTTGCTTCTGCATTTGACATTTCTTGTCATTAAAATTCGATATACTAAACCAAATATCAAGTATGATTCTTGTAATTCTTGTTTTATACAAAATAAAATGTAATCATTCAATTATATGTAATTTTTAGTTTTGATATGAACTAGTTACAATTCAGTAAGTTAAATATGCAATTCTAAAAGGCTCTCATAGGAAAATGTAAAAGAAAATGACAATGGATTAGCAAAAATAATAAGAGAAACACATACTAGAATATAAAAGTTCATAAAATAAAACAAATTTAAATTAAATAATCAAATGAGCAAGAAAGAGGGAGGAAAAAATAGCTAAACTGAAATGTCAACTTCGTTATGTGATGACCCATTCCAAAAAAAAGGTCCATGCAATGTATGATCTGAATACATACAATTCACTAAAAAAACAGTATTTGAAACAACAAAAGGTCTAAATAACTGAAGCACACAACTAAATGAACCTAATTAAAGACTGTCTTTGTCTCACTTTTACAGCATAAGTGAATAAGAAACTGAGAATAGATTAGGCCATTTCATTGGTGGCATTTCATTATGCAATGATGAGGGATTCTTTTGTCTAAAATTTTCTTTTTACAACTCTTGTCTAATAAGGTTATATCTAATATAGTGTTAACTAATCTTTATTAGTTTTTTTTTTTTTTTTTTTTTTGTTACCAAAATGGATCTAAAGAAAAGGAGAAAAAAAAAGTACAGAGGAATGACACGAAAGTCCATGATTACCAAGAACAGGAGCAAAGGAGAATCAAGTTGCAAGTTAAGTAAATCTTGATGGCATTTTCATAGGAGAATCAGCAATTCATCTAATAAGCTATTTAGGCATATTAGCACGCACTTATGTGCCAATAAGATATCAAACGTGGCACGTTGTACCTAAACAGATGAAGGATAAGTTATGGATATGACATTGAGGATAACACATTCTTACCTACATCACCTTTATTCAAAACATCAATCATTCCTAACCACATTAAGTCACTAACACGTATACTATATAATGTGTAGGGTGTTTTTTCATTAAATCCCAAAAGTAGGAGGAATTGGTATGCTAACAATTGGAAAATGTTTCTCGATCATTTAAGAACAGGCTAACAATGAAGTACATCTTCCTTTCAAAGACCAACTGGAGCTCCTAAAAAAACCGCCAATTCAATATATTTTTATTGAGGATGAAGATTGGACAATGTTTGTTAAAGATCGATTGTCTGATAGATTTAAGGTATAATTACAGCTCTTTACATATCTTGTACTCACATTCATTAATTATACATTTTAATTTATAGGAATATCGAGAAGTCAAAAGAAAGAAGAAAGAAACACATTTATAATCACCATCTAAGTAGGAAAGGATATGTTGGTCTTAAGGAAGAGATGGTAAGTTTATACTAATTTATAGTTTTTATTTATTTATTTTATACATAATACATAATAGTGTTATATGCTTATTACATAATAGTGTTATATGCTTATTACATTATACATTGTCTCCTTTTAAAAGATGGTTGCAAGTAGGTCAATTGAAAGTATTGATCGAAGCATATTATGGAAAAAAAACAAGAGAAAAAAAAGATGGCACCTTTGATGAAGTGGCCATACCAGTGATTGAAAAAATAGTAAATGGATATTTTCAACCTTAATTTCATTTATTTATTATAGCTAATTTATGATAAGAAATTTATAATTGAACTTCATAATTAACATTTTTTTTAAGAATAAGCTATTGAAAGAGTCTCAAGAGAATGGTAGGAGTGTCAATGGGAGTAATGATATACTTGTAGAAGCATTGGGTACTGTTGAGTATGGTGGTCGAGTTAGAGCCAAAGGGAAGCACCACACACCTTGTCAATATTTTAATAGTGTTGTAGATCGTGCTGTTAGGGATTTTATAGCAGCATCTAAAGAAGAGCAAAGAAACTTTTAGGCAGAAGTGCTAGCAAAACTATCTCAAGTGGGAGCAGTCACTCCCCAATTTGATGTTAGCAGTTCGAACATGAAACAAAAACAGTTTCTCCTACCAGAAGTAGTGGAGAACCCTGTGGGCCCGCATTTTTAATGATGCGTTCTCACTCGATCGGCGAGACTCACTTTTTGTTTATTTGGGTGAAAAATATGATTTTTACAAAAGACTTGGAGTTGTCACTTACTTTTATTTATTTTTAAAGGG
Source organism: Vitis riparia (assembly GCF_004353265.1). Classification (NCBI taxonomy): domain Eukaryota; kingdom Viridiplantae; phylum Streptophyta; class Magnoliopsida; order Vitales; family Vitaceae; genus Vitis; species Vitis riparia. The sequence continues at coordinate 18,627,496 of NC_048435.1, read as the reverse complement.
GAAAATAAGTAAGAATAAAATCCCTAAATGGACTTCTGATTTTTTCTGGAAAAGCTGTCTGCGAAAAACTTGAGTCTGGGTTCGGGGATCAGGTTACTTATTGGGAAGGTACGGTAAAGACCGTAACACCCCTCTAAGCCCCTAAAAAAATGGGTCTCTACTAAATAAGGTGAACCAGACATGGCAATTAACTAGAAGATCAATGGATACCAAAACGATCATAGTTCAAAAATAAGTCATGATGACGAAATGATAAACAAAGTGAGAGTGAGAGTGTACCTTAATAGTAGGTAATAAAGCGCTGTCATGAAAATAAGGTTAGTGTACAATGACAAGTGTAAAAAAAATCTCATACAAAACCAAATCAAAATCAAACAAAATGGAGAGCACAACTTACTTGAATTATTTTCGAAAAAAAATGTTATGAATATCGGGCCCCCACCAAAGCCCAATTAACTTTTGCTATGAATTAATTCTCATAAATTCCATCATTTTGGAATTATGAAAACTTATTCATTTTTATAAAATAAAAAAATTTGAAAAGAGGAATTTTGAAAATTAAATTTGAAATTTCGGAAGTGTGGAATTTTATTTTATTTTAAAAAAAATAAAAAAAAAATAAAAAAAAATAAAAAAATAAGTTTGAAAATTTTAGAAATCTCTTTGAGAATGGTATTTCAAAATAAATAAATAAATAAAAATAAAATTAAATAAAAAATGAATAAATAAATAAATTTTGAATTTTGGAAAATGGGAATTTCGAGAATGGAATTTTGAAAAATTAAATTTTAAAAAAAATGAAAATTTGGAAGGATTATTTTGATAAATGGAATTTCGAAAAATTAAATTTTAAAAATTGGAAATTTGGAAAATTGGGACTTCGAGAATGGAATTTCAAAAAATTAAACTTAAAAAATAAAATTTTGGATGATTATTTTGAAAATAGAAATTTTTAGAAAATTGGAATTTTGGAAAATTATTTTTGAAAGTCGAACGTGAAGATCGGAGTTTTGAAAATTATATTTTGATGTGCGAGAATAAAAATAAAAATTAAAATTAAAAAAATAAATAAATAAATAAATAAGAAGGATGGTACGTAGTTGGTGGGACTCGCATCCCGAAAGTGGCCATGCAAAGCGTGGGCCTGGGATGGAATATCTTATAACATAATAATAATAATAATAATAATAATAATAATAATAATAATAACAACAATAATAAAACAATCTCAACCTCACATACTTTAATACTATTTACACATGAAATATTGAAAACTAACAACTGAATATCAGAACATGAGAAAATTAATTAAGGGAAACTAACCCTAAAATTATTAAGAGTATATACTAACATGAAACATTAAAATAAATCAACAACTAGGGATATTAAAAACCTAAATTAATGAGGAACAACCAAACTAATGATAGAGATAATAATAAAAACATGAACTAATTTAGGTTCAATAAGAATGAATAATTGGAAAATAATAAAAACTAACATCTAAGGATATTTAAATCCCAAACTAATAAGAGGTAAATAAATACTAAAACCTTAATATTTAAAGAAAACTATTGAACAACAATGGATCAACTGAAATATCAATTAATCATTCAAAGAGCAATATATGTCAACATGGATCAGCCCAAACCAAAGACTAAAAATTCAAGAAGCAATATATACTAGCATGAGTTATTAAAATCAACAATTAAAAACTCCCAAGTATATACAAAATTATCATAGGCCATCAAATTAAAAACTAAAAAATCCAAAGGACTACAAAGAATTAACATGGATCAACCAAAAATAATAACTAATAATTTTAATGACAATGCAAATTAACCCGGATCGATAAAAAATAAGACTAAAAATTTAAGGAGCAATATAAATTAACGTAGCTATATATTTAAAAATTAACAACAAATGATTTTATGGAAATGAAAAAAAAATACTAATAATAATAATAATATTGAAATAAAATAAAATAAAATAAAAATAAACAAACAACATTTCACGAATATTATAAAGCTACATGGATATTAGTTATCATTTGTTTCATTTTAAATTTAAAACAATACAAACCAAAACACCATGACCAACCACTTCCACTTTGAGTTTTAATTAAATGAAACAAACCACTAACATACTTGAAACATCTCATGGTCGGCCATATATTGTATTCTCCTTGATTTGTCAATTTAAAAAAAAATATAGAAAACATCAATGCACTACAACTCATGCACACGGCCAAACAATCATATTCCTTTGATTTATTTAAGATTTAAAAACCTAAAACATCAAAGCACTAACTCATGCACACAGCCACACATTTATATTTCTTTGATTTATTCAAAATTTAAAAACCTAAAACATCAAAGCACTAACTCATGCATGCAGCCACACATTTATATTCCTTTGATTTGTTCAAAATTTAAAAACCTAAAACATCAAAGCACTAACTCATGCATGCAGCTACACGTTTATATTCCTTTGATTTATTCAAAATTTAAAAACCTAAAACATCAAAGCACTAACAACTCCATTAACTGGTTGTACACTACCTCCAATTCATCTATTGATTTGTAAAACTCAAAGCAAGCATTAGATCATCTCACAATCGACATATATTTTCAATCCATTTCATCGATTTAAAAAAGGAAAAAAAAACAAATAACATCAAAGCTTTGCTAACCTCAACACAGTCATGAAAACATGCACTAAAGTGGCTGAAATTCCTCCAAAAATCAAGCATAAAAACCACACCAATGTGGCAAAATGGAGCAGCACGTCTGCAACTTTTTTTTCCACAGAATATATTCACTAACACACGACCATTATATGTGCGATTCTCCACAAAAATTCAGCCATGGAGATTTAACAGAAAGAATCTCTACGCATCCATGAATCCTTCATGCATTCACCATAAAAAAATGTAATAACCAAAACCACTACACATTCATGAATTCTTTATGGATTCTCATAAAAATACTCCATTCACCACCACAAAACTAACAACCACAATGTTCCATAATTCTGTTGTGAGAAGAGCACTCTATACATGACCACCATATCCCCATTGTTTCATTTTTAAAAAGCATTATCTCCACTCAAACACCAACACGACATGAATTTCAGCCACATAATAACCAATTTCACTTGTATTTATTTTCTCCATTAGCGCAGCAAAGCAGGTTCACATGAAAGTAGTTGTATTCTCTTTTAGATCTCCACATGGAAACAATTGCATCCTCCATTAAAATATTAACTCAATGTGCCACCGATTTCAGCCATAAAAAAATAAAAAAAAAAATCTACTAACCTACATGCATGGTTTCTAGTAAATCAACATTGTTGAATCATTCTATTTCTCTGTCGCATTCAAACACGAGAACATGCGGCTGTCACTTTCCTAAAAAATCATTCCCTCATTAACAAAAAGTATTTCCACCAAAATCATCCAAACACACTCATACCCGAGGCATTGTATCCAGAAAAAACACATGGTGGTAAACCACCTGATGCACACTCTCGAATTGACAAATAAACATCCAAGAACAGCATGCAATGAATGAGGAATAGGGTAATAACTAAAATGAATAAGATATCTGCAACAGTCATACCTCAAGGTGCTCCTTTGATTCTACTCCTCCTCTGTTTTGCTTCTTCCTTGTTTTACTTCTCAAAACCCACTTTACCGAAACCTCTCTTTCTACCCAAAAAGATCAGAAAATCTCTTCCCCATGTCAGTCATTTCTTCCTTCCTGTGTTGTCTCTCTTTGCCTTTCTCCCACTCTCGTCTCTCTATTTTTCTCCTCTTCCAATCTCCTTTTTTTTTTTTTTTCTCTGTTTTTTCCTTCTTTAAATCTGAATGCTTTTGTTCCAAACCCCTTCCTCTCCCTTTCCAGACTTCACCCTTAAGACTTCCTTTACAGCTTCCCATGTAGCTCCAATTTCCCACAGCCTCTTCGGGAAATACCCCCCCCCCCCCCCCCCCCCCCCCCCCCCACTTTTTCTTTCTCTCCAAGAAAAATCCCTTTTTCTACTCTTCCTTTCTTTGTTTTAAAAATAACAATTTTAATCCCCATGCTTCTTGCTGGCTTTTGACTTTTAATTTTTTCCATAAAATATCTTTTTTTCTTCTTCTTCTTCTTCTTATGTAGTCCACCGACTCTCCTTTTCTATTATTTATTTATTTTTTATATAATAAAAACAAAGTAAATAAGGCAATAAAAAAACATAATACAATAAAAAAATGAAAATAAAATGACATAGTAAAAGCATAATATAACTAAATAATAATGGTACTAAGAATAACAAAGGTAATGATAAAAAAAAATAATGATTATAATAATAATAAGGATAATAATAATAATAATAATAATAATAATAATAATAATAATAATAATAATAATAATAATAATAATAATATTGATAATAATAAAAAAAAAACAACTAATAATACTGGTACTAATAATAATAATATAAGATCCCTAGTCACTTGTAATTTTCTGAAAATAAATAAGTGGATCAATGAACAAATAAAGCAGGAAAAATAAATAAATACCACACCCACATAACAATAATCTAAATATTAAACTAAAACACAAATGAAAAAAATAAGATGAAATGAAAATAAAAATAGAACATCAAGTTGATACAATTAAACATCGAAAAACTCATCTTAGGCAATCCAAATAAAATAATAAAGAATTATCAAGCTAAATACTCACCTAGTCTCAAAAATTCATCAACCAAGAAACTAATCTTAGAGAATTAAGCTTACAAATAATAATAATAATAATAAAATAAAATAAAAAATCTAAGTGACCTGGGTGACCTAAGTGGAAAGTGCCCAGGTGAATTAAGTGGAAACTAAACCAAGGAGGTGTCCAAGTGATAAAGAAAACGTGCTAAGTGACTTAGGAGTGTACCTACCGAGCCAGGTGTATCTAAATGGGCCTAGGGTGCAAAAGTGGGGCCTAAGGTGGTGCCCAATGGGTCATCAGAGAATTATTATAAAGTATCAAATGGACACGTAATAGAACATGTGCTAGTAGGACAAAATAGAGGGTCTACAAACCCAATCCGTAGAGGTGAAGATGCAGGTCCACTAGTGCCAATAGAACCAAAGAACAAGGTATTTATCTAGTTAAGTTAATTTGATGGTAATGTTTGTTGTAATAGGAGATATAATTTATGTAAATTTTGTTGTTTGAATTTAATTTAATTGTTGGTGGCACATATATGGTCTTCTTTTATGTGGTGCAATATAAGAAAATTAAAAAGTTGTCAAAAAAATATTTTAGCATTTTGGGCATTCACAAAATAGATAAAATAATTTTGTTTCTACATAATTAGATCATATGGGATTTTTATTTCATATATTATGAAACTTTTTAATATTCAATAATTATATTGATTGATTATGCATTACTAACCTCTTTTATTTTAAGAATAGTTATTCTTTATATAAACACATAATAATTTGCATGTCCCCATTCAATCTTTCCAATGTTAACTAAAATTACTTCATATCTCACATTTTTGCTTGTACCTTATAGATGGCTTTCAATATTCACCAATGTTAATTTGAAGATGTAGACTTGAAAGAATGAAATAGAGAATATTGGCTCATATCTAATAATATGACTTCATTTTGTAGGTTAGAAAATGTGAGTTGGCTGTGGAGACCAAGGAAAATATAGTGGTCGGTGGCACAATTATACTTGAATGTGGTCCCAACTATCTAGTAGTTGTTGATGCTTCTTATGATTCAAGTGCACCCCTTCCCATTCCTATTCCTGGACAAACTACTACTATTGGGGCTGCAATTGGTTACCAAGTTTTGTGGCCAGCTCATTTAGTCATCATTCATACTCTTATCTAGGTGAGTAAATTTAATTACCAAGCTTTATGATAACCTTAAATTTTATTTTACTTTCATTTTTTTGTATATTCAACTAGTTGATTTGATTTGTATCATGGTTCTTAATTGTATAGACATCCAAGAAAGGAAAGAAACAAAAAGAAAATGAAGTTGAAGTCAAATCTAAGGGTGAGAAAACACAAGATATCAAGAATTTTGAGGCATTGGTTGGCTTCATGCTGAGTACCTCAAGAGTACATCCTGTTGATTTCCCATATGATGTTTTTGGTGAGAGTTTCAAGACCTTCCTAATGAAAGAAGATATGGACATGATTATATCATCAAAAGAAGTGTCATCCAATTATATCTTATACTACATTTGGTGAGGGATTTTATAATTTTTTTAATTACTCTTCACATTTTTTTAGGTAAAAGGTTATTTGCTAATGACCTATAATGATTGTTGATGACTTATTATGTGGGATTTAATTAGGCACCTGCATAGAAAGTTGATTGATGGAAAGCAGGTTGAACGATATGTTTTTATCAATCCAGCATTGGTTTCAAAAACTGGAATGGGAGAGGAAAGTAAAGAAAACAGGTCAAGGGTCATTGCGGATCAACTAAGGAATGCAAAACATGTTGAATATATGCTTATTCCATACAATCCAGAGTAACCTTTTATCCTAAATCTCGATATGGTGTATTTAAGTTAGTTTATGATGTATTAATTTGTGGATATTATATTATAAAATTAATTTTTTTTCTTTTTTCTTTAGTTTTCACTTGGTCTTAGTGGCACTAGAGATGAAGAGAATGATCAAGTTAGTTACCTTAATCCAATGGCTTGTCAACCATGTGATGATCTGAGGGAGATAGTTAACATGTAAGTGTGTACTTCTCATATTTTAGTACAATGCATATTGTCCATAGAACATCATTTCTTTTTTATAAGGCAATTATAATCAACCCACCAGAAAAACAGAAAACATCAAAGAGATAGCCGACTTGGGTGAAAGTGGTTGTAAGTACTTATTCCTTTAGATTAAAATATATTGTTTGACCACTTAATTCATTACACAAAATTAGGAAATGGACGGTGATTAATATGATGATCAGTTAGATACTAAAGAAGTAAGAACATCATGCTATGTTTGTTGTAATTGTTGATACTTTTGCCATAGTGTCCAAGACAACCAGGTAGTGTGGAATGTGGGTATTACGTGATGAGATACATGAAAGAAATCATTGCTAATCCAAACCAACCAACATCAAAGGTTTGTACGCAATGCAATTCATATAAGATAACTACAAAATATTCACAATAATAAATGAGTAATGAATTTGAAGTCATGGTTGTAAAATATACGCTAACTAGATGGGGATAAATGAGACAAAAAAAAATTGAGATTAAGAATAAGTTAATTATTTTAATTTAATATTTAAAATTAAAATGAATTTTAAGATATAATATTAAATTATTTTATCAAATATATTTAATCTATTTAACAACTTAAATTAAGTTATTAAGTCAATAAATCGATTAGTAAACACTCTACTGTTAACATTCTCTTCTTAAAGAAAGTTTTTGAAGGTTTATGTACCTCCTAATCTAAAAAGGTGCCGCCCATACCATTTTGAACTGGGATATCTTGGAACTGCAGGGAGAAAGCCCTGTTTGCTACGTTTCATATCCTCAAATTACCCGTTTTTTTTCACTCGGCATTTTTTATCCATCTTCATTGTTCTATTCAAATTTTCTCTTCAGTTTTCTACCTAGATGAACCTGGCTAGAAAACAAGGAGAATGTTCTATTATAGAAGAAAATAGTATTCACTAGACTCTTTCAGCTTAATCAACATGCAGAGAAAACCAGTTGGGTGACCAATGGCTCACATAGTAACTGACATACATGGTCTCTCTACTTGTTACTCATCAGCCAAGATTATAGTAATATATGTTAGCTTTTTTCCTATAATGTGTGGCCATATATAATTATATTTGTATGAATATTATTTAAGGGTATCAATTGATAGATAGGTGAATCAATTGATTGGGCATCCAAGAGTCTTATGTATGGAAAGCTCAAATTATAAATGGGGAGTTAGAAAATTTAATTTATAAGAATGTAGTGTTACAACTTTTGTAACCCCATCATTATGAAATTTATTTTGTACATTATGTTTATGAGTAATGGAGGAAAATGGAAAAGTATAACCTATGCAAGTATATAGATGCATTCAAGTTCATAACCCACCATTACCCATTAATTTGTACATAATGGGTGTAAATAATGAGTATAACTCCCATATAGTCTTTGATGGGAAGACTAAGAGATGTACAACTTTTTATAAATTGAGGTCTCAAGCCACACTCTCATTCTTATGTCCCTTTGTTGTTTTATTTTTAACAACATACACCACACAAGTGACCCATCCACTATATGAGAGTAGTGAGTTGAACACCTTGATAATCCAATTCATAAGGTGACTCAATCTCACTTCAAAAAGTGTTATTGGTATCATGGATCATTATTTTAGTACTTATATTTATTTTGTTTTATGTATCCAAAATTGTTTTTTTAAATTAATTATTTCTTCATAAAGTTTATAAAAGTTTAGTTAACAATTGGTATCAGAGCCAACCAATTTTGGATCATAAAACATTTTTTTTTTCATTTTTTATTATTGTTCGATCTTATGGACAACTAAAATAGATATGATGTGATGCATATGAATTATGTAGTAACACACATTTTCAATGTTTCATGATTTCAATCATATCTATTGCATGATTTTATGAAAATTGCAAATATATGATTAGTAATTTAAATATGTGACTATGGAAATCTCAAGAAATAGGTTTTCTAGTATGTATGTTTATTTACTTGTTTGTTTGAAAATGATCATATGTGTGTGTGTGTGTGTGTTGTTCAACTTATGAAACAAGTGTTGATCAACCCAATGGAGGATCATCACCATGTTTGATTATATGGCAGGAGTTTAATAATAAAAGGTTGATGAAGTTTTACCCAATGGTATTAAACTTCATTACGTTTCAATACTTTTATTTTAATAATTATGTCATATCTATATGATTTATGAATTATTATAATTCAATCCAACGGAGGGATTATAATAATATACTTTTGAATTATGTGATTGTAGTTCGGTCCAACGAAAGAACTATGATATGATATCTTATGTTTATGATTAATGTGATATCTAACTTAATTTTTATTGTAGCTAGATTATTGTAAAGTGTGGTGTTAAATATTGTCATGATATAAAATAATTTTTCTTTTGAATTAAATTTTATTTTGCAACAATGAATCCTACTGCTATTACAAGCTATTTGTTTGGTATTGAACAATTAAGTAGAGCAAATTTTAAAAAATGGAAGGAACAAATTGGAATTGTTCTTGGTTGCATGGATTTGGACTATGCCTTAAGAGAGCCTACAGCCACAAAGCCTACTTCTGAAAGTACTAATGAACAAAAGGCTTTATATGAAAAGTGATAGCACTCTAATCGCATGAGTCTAATGATTATGAAGGGTTCAATCACTTCTGCAATTCGTGGAGCAATCTCAGATTCAGATAATGTAATGAGCTATATTAAATAGGTTGAAGAACAATTTTTAGAAACTTCCAAGTCCTTGGAATGTACTCTTATGATCAAAATGATAACAATGAAATATGATGGTCATGGTGGTGTACGTGAGCACATCATGAAGATGAGTGATATGGCTTCTTAATTGAAAGGAATGGACATGGCAATTTCTGAAGGTTTTCTGGTTCACTTCATAATGACTTCCCTTCCTTCACAATTTGGTCCTTTCAAAATTAATTATAATACTCAGAAAGATAAGTGGAAAATGAGTGAACTAATTGTCATGTGTGTTCAAGAAAAGACGCTTAAAGTGGAAAAGCCCGATATGGCTCATCTCACTATTAGTCCAAATAAAAAATCCTTCAAGAAAGGTAAAGGTAAGAAAAAGAAGCAAGGTAATGATGTATCTCACAATAGGCAAAAGGATGAAAATAAGATACAATGTCATTTATGCCACAAGAAATGTCACAAAAGAAGAGATTGTTCTAGCTTTAAGGCTTGGTTGGAAAAAAAAAAAAAAAGGTAAAACTCAATGCTTAGTGTCTGATGAAACTTATTTAGTTGATATACCACCAAACTCTTAGTGGATTGACACTGGTGCAAGCATTCACATAACGAATTCATTGCAAGGATACCTTACAAGCAAGAAACTAAGTAAAGGAGAGTGAACCATTACTTTGGGAAATGAAACAGTAGTGGAAATTGAGGCTATTGGCACTCTTCGTTTAATTTTGGATATTGGTTTCATTTTGGATTTAGTAGATATAGTTTATGTTCCTATTTTTACTAGACCTTAATTCCAGCTCCAAGACTTGATTCTTATGGTTATGAATTAAAGTTTGAAAATAATGGAGTTTCCTTGTTCTATAATTCTTGTTTGGTTGGCTTTGGCACTTTACATGATAATCTTTATTCATTGAATTTAGATTGCAAATATTCACAGTCTCTTTTATCTTATCATGTGTATGAATTCTCTAAAAAACGTAATCGAGTGAATGAAAATTCATCCATATTCTGGCATAAGCAATTGGGTCACATTTCAAGAGAAATGATGGAATGTCTTATTAAAGATGAAATTTTGACTTCACTTGATTTTTCTGATTTTACTAGTTGTGTTGAATGCATAAAGGGAAAATACACTAAGGCTAAGAAAAATGGTGCCTCAAGGGCTACTGAATTGTTAGAATGTATTCATTCTGACATTTAGGGACCTTATTCAATTCCAACTATCAATGGACATAAGTACTTTATTAGTTTTATTGATGACTTTTCAAGGTATTCTTATGTGTATCTTATTCGTGAAAAATCTGAAGCATTAGATGTTTTTAAGATTTATAAAGCTGAGGTTGAAAATCAACTCAATCAGCGAATTAAAAGTGTAAGATATGATAGAGGTGGTGAATATTATGGTAGGTTCACCGAATCAGGTCAAAATCTTTTAAAGAGAATATTATGTTATTGCCTTATTTTTAAGAGAGTATGGTATCATTGCAAACTACACAATGCTTGGAACACCATAACAAAATGGTGTAGTAGAGCGACAAAATCATACTCTAATTGACATGGTGAGAAGTATGATGAGTAACTCAACCTTGCCTGAATTTTTGTGAGGTGAAGCATTGAAAAAATGTTGTTCACATTCTCAATCGTGTTCCTAGTAAGGTTGTACCCAAAACTCTTTATGAATTATGGGTGGGTAGGAAACCGACTTTGAATTATTTACATGTATGGGGATGTGCTGTTGAAGCTAAAAATTTTAACCCACAAATAAAGAAATTGGATTCTAAAACCATAAATTGTAATTCCATTGGTTATCCTGAAAGATTAAAAGGTTTTAGATTTTATTGTCATGGTCAAGGCCCTAAAATTGTTGAAAGTAGACATCTTGTGTTTTTAGAAAATGAATATTTTAGTGGGAGAACTGAGCTTAAAAAGTTAACCTCTAATGAAGTATCAACACCAATGCTGGAATATGGTGTGACTCAAGAGGTTTCTCGTAATGAAAATGAGAATGTCCCAACTACAGAAGTATTATCTTTATGTAGATCACAAAGAGATAAAAGACTTTCTATATCAAATGACTATGAAGTTTATCTTAATGAGTGTGATTATGATGTTGGCTTGGAAAGTGATCCTACTTCTTATGATCAAGCCATCAATAGTGAAAATTCAACTCTATGGCTTTATGCTATGGAAGAAGAGTTGAAATCAATGAAAGATAATGAAGTTTGGGATCTTGTAAAATTGCCCAAAGGAATTAAAACTATTGGTTGCAAATGGATTTTTAAAACCAAACATGATTCTAAGGGCAATGTCAAAAGATACAAGGTCAGGTTAGTTGCAAAAGAATACACTCAAAAAGAAGGAATTGACTATAAGGAAACATTTTCTCCTGTTTCCAAGAAAGATTCATTAAGAATAGTCATGGCTTTAGTAGCTCATTTTGACTTAGAATTACATCAAATGGATTTTAAAACTATCTTTTTGAATGGTGACTTAGGTAGGTGAATCAACTGATTGGGCATCCAAGAGTCTTATGTATGGAAAACTCAAATTATAAATGGGGAGTTAGAAAATTTAATTTATAAGAATGTAGTGTTACAACTTTTGTAACCCCATCATTATGAAATTTATTTTGTACATTATGTTTATGAGTAATGGAGGAAAATGGAAAAGTATAACCTATGCAAGTATATAGATGCATTCAAGTTCATAACCCACCATTACCAATTAATTTGTACATAATGGGTGTAACTAATTAGTATAACTCTCGTATAGTCTTTGATGGAAAGACCAAGAGATGTACAACTTTTTATAAATTGAGGTCCCAAGCCACACTCTCATTCTTATGTCATTTTATTGTTTTATTTTTAACAACATACACCACACAAATGACTCATCCACTATATGAGAGTAGTGAGTTGAAGACCTTGACAATCCAATTCATAAGGTAACTTAATCTCACTTCAAAAAATGCTATTAGTATCATAAATCAAGGTAAAAATATGATAATTATTTTAGTACTTATATTTATTTTGTTTTATATATCCAAAATTATTTTTTAAAAATAATTATTTCCACATAAAGTTGATAAAAGTTTAGTTAACAATATAAGCTTGGGTTCATCTCTCTATGCCACTGATGACAACTCTACATGGGCTTCGCCTTCTCGTGGTTTTGCATTTGGATTCCGACCCTCTCCAGGTGAAAACGATCTATTCCTTGTTGCTATCTGGACTGCAAATGGAAGTTACCCTATGCCCAGACGGTCAAAAGTTGAGCTTACCACCAATGGACAGCTTGTTCCCCATGGAGTCTCAGATTGGTAACATGAGCAGCAAAGCAAGGCATGGTGCCATGTTGGAGATGGAAAGTCTCCCAGCATATGGGAGAGCTTCAAGCACACATCTAATACCATATTGCCAACCCAGGGATTGGGTCTTGGAGACTACTGTGCAGTTTCTATTTTTGAGGACCTGAGGTTTGCAAATAAAATCGGGAGCTGTTGGAAGAAAAGACTACCTCTTTCAAATGAGAGGTTGGATCAAACTGCTATTGCCAGAAGTGTTCTATTCTAGATATCGAAGTACAATGGACCAACTTCAGGCACAGGTAAGCAAAATAAAGCAATTCTAAACCTCTCAGTCCTCTTAGGCTCCTGTGTGTTCTCCTTCTTTGCTGTTGCTGCAATTCTCTAGTTTTCTACTGCTTGTTATAACATTTATACATGAACTTTAGGGTTTCTATGTATGACTTATTCCTATTTTTTCAGTGAACATGGTGATTATGTTACAGTGTAAATCATAGTGAACTGGTGGAATGTGATCATTTAGCCAAACTCATCCAAAACTGTTCCACAGTTCAAGGGATTGTTTACTTTCCATGGGCCAAGCAACAACTTTTTAAGAAGCTGGGTAACAAAGAATACTCTGATTTTGACTAGTTTCAATAGAAATTCCTTGTTTTTGTACATGATATGTGCAGTTTAGCTTTTGCCTTTGCTTTTGCTTTTGACAAGGCTGAAACTGATCCATGAATCAAAACTCACATGCACAAGTAGATATTTAACAGGAAAGGATCCAAATATCTTCAATTGATTAATGTATAAATGAATCAATCATATTCACTGTTTGAAGTGACAACAAAATTCTAAAGGAAGAGAAAGCTCGACACTAGACTCTGGAGAGAAACAAAATGACAAGACCATAAATAACTATAACAGCAAGTGTTGCTGCTCCAAGATATCTATGTCACACCTCTAAAGAAATCTGAAGATGATTAAGAAGGCCCACCATTTAAGAACTTGGGAAACCCCACCAACAAAGACTGCAATTTCAACCGTAAACATTGCCATCGATCACATTGTGAAGACTTGGCACTACTACAAAAAATGTAATTTATGACGCTTTTTTTCTTGACGCTTATATAAAGTGCCATTATTTATTCTCAAAAATGGGTATTAATGACGCTTGCATTATCTTGGCGCTTTAATGGGAGAAATAATGACGTTTTTAAATAATGGCGCTTTTTTAAGCGTCATTGTACAATGAATTTCAAATAATGATGCTTTTTTAAGTGCCATTGTAGGAGAACCTCAACCTTGGCGCTTTTAAAAGCGTCATTGTACAATGCATTTCAAATAATGATGCTTTTTTAAGTGCCATTGTAGGAAAACCTCAACCTTGGCGCTTTTAAAAGCGTCATTTTCTGTTCATTTTATAATTACTCACATTTTTCAATTAAAAAAAAAGAGATAAATGTAATAAAGCCTTTTCCATACCCGATGCCCACACTCAAGTTTCATTACCAAATCTGTCTCTAACTGAACCAGCAAGCTCCATCCAATTTCGATTGAGAAAATGAAGTTCTTACTCCAAATCAAGAAGATAGCATTCATGGATGTTCCACCGATTTGACTATTTGGGTGCTGGATTGAGAGAAAGGAAATGAATGGAGATATGAGAGAAAGCTAGGGTTTTTTTAGATTCGTAGGTTGGGAGAGGCAAAAGACAGCAAAAGCAGGTGCCTTCGGTTGAAGAGGTAAGCAAGGAGGAAAGGTCGAAGAACCAAAGGAACAGAGGAAAGAAAAAAATGGAGAAGAAAAAACCCAGAAGAGAGAGTTTTCGGGTACGAGCCCATATGTTCTCGTTTTCCCATGGATTCACATTCTTCACTATTGATTTTTGGGATTTGAGTGTGAATGCTTGTAAATCTGTTGTGGTTTTTGTTTATTATCAGTTATTTTCTTGGTTTGCATCTCCGATAAAAAGATACTATACCTTTGTTTTTAGGCTCAGTTGTGTCTCTCCTCTGTTTTTGTTCTCTGGTTCTTATGTTCTCTAGAAGATTTGGAAATGGTTCTAGTGTTGTTCCATTTGTGTACAATGGTTCATGCCGAAAGGAGCTTGTTTTCCATGTAGTTGTAGGTACTGCCTATAACTTGTTTGATGAAATGCCATTTCGAGATATGGGTTCTTGGAATTCATAGAAAGTTTTTCAACAATTTTTATTAAGGGATGTAGTGTCATGGAACTCAATAATTGCTGCCTATGAGCAGAATCATGTGGCTTTCAAATTAAATAAAAAAAATTTCTTCAGGGGGCGCTGCCCCCTTCAACCCCAGCGAGCTAACCGGGCAGCTCGATCCCCGCGAGCTGACTGGGCAGCTCGACCCCCGACATCCCGAGCGAAGTGCAACATTTACTACTAATTTAAGCTTCACAATCTGACATAGGTTTCATTGCTTATGTTACAAAAGATGCTATTCAACTTCATTTTTAAATGGGTTACACAACATGTTATCTAATTAATAATAACGTCATGTTTGGTTCATCTATTCAATAAACTAATTGAGATTTGACACCCCACTTATGACCACAAACTAGAATGGTCACCCCCAACATAAGTAGAACACATGTCAAGGTGCGGCTTAGCTCTACTTTAGCCTTACTTGGGAAATCTACCCAAGTCTAAGCCTAAAAACAAAATGAAAAAAATATCATGATATTATTTTAATACAAATTATATGTATCTATATTGATTATCTAATTAATCAAAACTCTAAAAAATGAGTAACTTTGATAAATCATTTTGGGGGTTGGAGATGAACCAATTTTAACATGAACTTTATGTAGTGGGTCTTTAATGGATTTAGCCAAGTTTGTGAACTTAGGCCTAAAATGTGATGCTTACAAACAATATTTTCCTATTCTCACCATTGCAATTGATATGAATAATTTATAATACATAACTAGATGTAATATTTTAATAAGTATTTATGTTTTAGTTTTAATCAACTATGCATGCATGAAACCTTAGAATTCCCATTCAAGTATCATTGTGAGACAGAAGTTTCTCTTATTACATACTAAGACAATAAGTTGTCAAAATGTGAAATGTGGGTATATTTAAGCCAGTTTCAAGTTGACAACTACTAAATTTGTCTTCCATGTGATAAAGATCTTTTCTCTGCAAATGATGTTTGAATTGTCCAGTTGAACAGTATAGGAAAACATGATATCTATGAAGTTAATTGCTTGTTCTTAATTCAATTTTTAGAAAATTTGGTAGTCTTTCTTCTTGTTCTCTAGGTGCATATTTGGACAAGGTCACATATTGTGCCTTATCCATTTTGTGTACTTGGAGAACTATAGGGAAATGCTGCCGAAATTTCTTTAAAATGAATTTAAGTATATTGGCAATTGACACATAGGGATTATGTATTCCTATATGGGATAGGAACCACCACCTAATTAAGGATGTTGGAGATGTTAGAATGCCTAAATCATGTATAAATCACTTGCTTCTATTCATTCGAATCTTAGTTCCATTCGTTAATTGTTTTAGTTCATGTTATCATTGTCTCATGTGGTTATGTGTTTTTAAAATTTTCAAACTTGGTGTATTCAATAATATAAGAGAAGACTAAAAGTTAGATCTTGCTTTTCATTCCTATTCATGAATAAAGCAAACATCATGAATGAACTAAGATCCATTTTTTATGCTAATATTGAATAACCTAATATACTAATTATGTTTCTTGTCATATGCTTATTGTTAGATGACTTGCACATTGTCGTTTTTTGGATTGGTCTAAGTTTTGTGACAATGTGGGAAATTTTAATTTGGTATATTATATATTTTAAGCCTATTAATAAGATTTTATTAATAACTTTAGTTGTTGGTGGTATCTAGGAGTTGTGTTTATCTCTTGTACATCAAATGGATCGTTCTTGGATGTCAAAGGATAGGAGATCAAAGGATTATGCAGATGGGGTAGAAAGCTTTATCGCATTTGCATTACAATATTCCACATATAAAAACTCCATTAAATGTCCATGCCTTCAGTGTGGTAATATGATATTCCACACTCCTCAAAAAATTAGAGAACATTTATTCTTCTATGGAATTGATCAGAGTTACCATACATGGTATTGGCATGGAGACGCTGCTCCAAGTGGACCACCAACTAGTAGGGCAGAATGGCATCATACAGTTGAATTTAACGATGTGGATAGTACAATAGAAATGGTTCAAGTTGCATATGATGATAGTAAGAATGACCCAAAATTCTTTGAAACATTACTTGAAGATGCTCAAAAACCTTTATATCCTGGTTGTAGAAACTTTACAAAGTTATCTGCATTGGTCAAATTATACAACCTGAAAGCACGATATGGATGGTCTGATAAAAGCTTTTCAGAGCTTTTAAGTATTCTTGGAGATATGTTGCCTCTAAACAATGAGTTGTCTCTGTCTATGTATGAAGCAAAAAAAACATTGAATACATTGGGAATGGAATATGAGAAAATACATGCATGTCCCAATGATTGCATATTGTATAGAAATGAGTTGAATGATGCAACTTCTTGTCCTACTTGTGGAACTTCAAGGTGGAAGTTAGATGGAACAGGTACTAAAAAGAGGAAGGGAGTCCCTACAAAAATAGTGTGGTATTTTCCTCCTATTCCAAGATTTAGAAGATTGTTTCAGTCCCCAAAAATTGCAAAAGACCTCATATGGCATGCTCAAGAAAAATAATTTGATGGTAAAATGCATCATCCATCTGACTCCCCATCATGGAAGCTAGTTGATCACAGATGACCTGATTTTACTTCAGAACCTAGAAACCTTAGACTTGCCATTTCAGCAGATGGTATAAATCCTCATAGTTCAATGAGCAGTAGACATAGTTGTTGGCCTATTATAATGGTCATTTATAACCTTCCTCCTTGGTTGTGCATGAAAAGGAAGTTTATGATGCTATCTTTATTAATATCAGGTCCACGACAACCTGGAAATGACATTGATGTTTATTTAGCACCATTATTGGATGACTTAAAAATGTTGTGGGATGTAGGGGTTGAATGTTATGATGTGCATCAGCAAGAGGTCTTTACATTAAGAGTTGTTCTACTATGGACAATCAATGATTTTCCTACATATGGAAACTTATCTGGTTGTGTAGTTAAAGGATATTTTGCATGCCCCATATGTGGGGAAGATACATTCTCTCACAGATTGAAGCATGGGAAAAAAACTCATATACAGGTCACAGAAGATTTCTTCCTTGCAACCATCCTTTTAGGAAACAAAAGAAGGCATTTAATGGTAAACAAGAGTTTAGCTCACCTCCGCAACCATTGAGTGGAGAGGAAATCCTAAGGAAAATTGATGTCATTTCTAATTCATGGGGAAAAAATAAAAACTCCCGAGGCAAGTTGAATGTCAATACTACAAATTGTTGGAAAAAGAAGTCCATATTCTTTGATCTTGAGTATTGGAAATACCTACATGTTCGTCATAGCTTGGATGTAATGCACATAGAGAAGAATGTTTGTGAAAGCATCATTGGTACCTTACTCAACATTCCAGGTAAGACGAAAGATGGACTTAATTCTCGCCTAGAACTGCTAGAGATGGGCTTAAGGTGTGAATTGGGGCCAAGGTTTGAATCAAATCGAACTTATCTCCCACCTGCATGTTATACGTTATCTAAAGTGGAGAAAAAGGTTTTTTGCCAAACTTTATCACAATTAAAGGTTCCTGAAGGTTATTGCTCTAACATGAGAAACCTTGTGTCAATGGAAGACTTGAAGCTTTATGGTCTTAAATCGCATGACTATCATACATTAATGCAACAGTTATTGCCAATGTCATTACGATCCATTTTTCCAAAGCATGTAAGGCATGCTATTTGCAGATTGAGTTTTTTTTTCAATGCTCTGTGTAGCAAAGTGGTTGATGTGTCTGCACTAGATAAGTTACAAAATGATTTGGTGGTGACATTATGCTTGCTTGAGAAGTACTTTCCACCTTCCTTCTTTGATATCATGTTTCATCTTACTGTACATCTTGTAAGGGAGGTGAGACTTTGTGGACCAGTTTACCTAAGGTGGATGTACCTATTTGAAAGATTCATGAAAGTTTTGAAAGGGTATGTACGAAATCGTAATGGCCCAAGGTTGTATCGCTGAATGCTATATTGCAGAGGAAGCTATTGAATTTTGTACAGAGTATTTATCAAATGTAGATGCGATTGGGATTCCTATTAGTGCAAACATTGACCAAAAAGTTGGGGCACCAATACCTGGAGGTCAAGTTGTGACAATTGATTCCAATTTGTGGTTACATGCACATCATTATGTTTTAGAGAATACAACTATTGTTCAACCTTATATTGAGTAAGAACCACTAACACTTAATATTTGTGTCTGATACTTAAAATAACTTTAAGACATTAACTTTGAATTTCTTATAAATAATTACATAGAGAGCACATGGAATGGTTGAAATTGAAAAATCCTCGTCAATCAAAAAGACAAAAGTGGCTCCAAGATGAACACCTACGGACTTTTACTTATTGGTTGAGAAAAAAGGTATTGGAATGGTGTTAAAATGTGAAGTATTCTTTTTACTAATGTTTAACATACATAATAACTATTATTTATAATTACAGATTGAAGCTGCAATTGGTAATAATGAACCTATATCTGAAACCCTTAAGTGGATAGCTCATGGTCCTAGCCATTATGTCTCTAAATATCATGGATATGTCATTAATGGGTGTCGATACCATACCAAGGAACAAGATGACTTACGAGCTACCCAAAATAGTGGAGTTAGTATTGTAGCTTCAACAATGCAAATCGCAAGTGCAAAGGATCAAAATCCAGTGTTTGGTGAGCTTTGTTTCTATGGCATTATTACCGAGATCTGGGACCTTGATTATACCATGTTTAGGATACCAGTTTTCAAGTGTGATTGGGTTGATAATAAAAATGGCATAAAAGTTGATGATCTTGGTTTTACATTAGTTGACTTTAGCAAAATTGCTCATAAATCAGATCCTTTCATTTTGGCATCCCAAGCTAAGCAAGTATTTTATGTGCAAGACCAACTTGATCCAAGATGGTCGGTTGTTTTCTCAACTCCTCAAAAAGATTTCTTGGATATGGAAGGAGGTGAAGACTTTGTTGACAATTCGATTGAACACCATCCCTTTATAGGGGCATTGCCACAAATTGAAGCGTTTGATGTAATGGATGACTCAGATGCAACATGTATGTGAGGCGATTGTGAGGGGATTTGGATTGAGAATAAATCCTCTATGTAGCTATATTTTAATGCTAATGTATGAATAAAGGCCATGGAATGGGTTGCAACAGCCACAAAATAGGTAATTTTTATCCTTTCTTTATTTTTTTGCACAAAATATTGACCATTCTTTAACATCTCCCAATAACATATTTACTAAAACCTTTTCCATAAATTGTGCATGGAAGATACTAAATTAGTTATGTTTGTGAGTAAAAAAATTATGAAATTTTTTATTATCAATATGCATGTTGTGTTTTCCAAACTTAATGTAACACAAACCGATAGTCCAAAAGCTTTCATAAGTTCTTATAGACTTGATGAACTTATTGAAACCACGTGCTCCTTCCATGTTGATTCTTATAGGAAATTCCTACTGCAAATTTAGCTTTCTTATACAAAGGCCCTTGGGTTGCTTAAAATAAATGAAATGTTAAACAAAGTGGGACAAAAAAAAGTTTAAATGAAGTGTTATCCTTGTTATATGATGAACAATTCTAAAAAGATCTATTGAATTCATGATCTATTGCATTTCATTGTGCAATGATTATGGATTTGTTTCTTTGAAAAGTTATGTTTTACAATTATTCTTTGACTAGGTTATATGCAATATAATTTTAACTAATCTTGATCATTTTTTATTTTTTTTGTTACAAGAATGGAGACAAAGAAAGGAGAAAAACCCATAAAAAGGAAGTACAGAGGGATGACATAGAAGCATATGATTATAAAAAACAAAAGCAAGGGGGTTAAGTTGCCAGTTAAGTACAATCTTGATGGCATTTTCATAGGAGAATCAGCAGTTCATCTAACAAGCTACTTAGGCGTGTTAGCACGCACTATGGTGCCAATAAGATATAAAACTTGGCATGTTGTACCTAAACAGTTGAAGGATAAGTTATGGGACAACATTGAGGTAACCATTTCTTATTTAAATTACTTTGATGCAAAATGTCTATCATTCTTAACCTCTTGAAATTACTAAAGTTTGGTATTAATGTGCAGACTGCTTTTTCATTAAATCATAAAAGCAGGAGGAATTGTATGTTAACAATGGGAAAATGCTTTCGGTCTTTTAAGAACTTGCTAACAGTGAAGTACATTCTTCCTTTCGAAGACCAATCGGAGCTCCTCAAAAGACCACCAATTCAATATACTTTTATTGATGATGAAGATTGGACAATATTTGTCAAAGATAGATTGTCTGACAACTTTAAGGTATAATTAAGACTCTTTACATACCTCTTATTCACATTCATTAATTATAAAATTTTAATTTATAGGAATATCGAGAAATTCAAAAAGAAAGAAGAAAGAGAAACATTTATAATCACCATCTAAGTAGGAAAGGATATGCCGGTCTTGAGGAAGAGATGGTAAGTGTAAGCCTATTAATTGTTTTTTATTTATTTTATGCATAATACATAATAGGGTTATATGATAATTATATTATACATTGTCCTATTTTGAAAGATGGTTACAAGTGGATCAACTGAAACTATTGATCGAAGCATATTGTGGAAGAAAGCAAGGGAAAAAAAGGACGGCACCTTTGATGAAGTGGCCATACCAGTAATTGAGAAAATAGTAAGTGAATATTTTTCAATCTTAATTACATATATTTATAATAAGTTATTTACAATAACAAATTTGCAATTTAACTTTATAATTAATATTTTTTAAGGACAAGCTATTGAAAGAGTCTCAAGAGAATGGTAGAAGTGTTAGTGGAAGTAATGATATACTTGTGGAAGCATTGGGTACTCCTGAGTATAGTGGTCGAGTTAGGGCCAAAGAGAAGCACTACACACCTCGCCAATATTTCAATAGTGCTGCAGATCGTGCTGTCAGGGATTTCATAGCAGCATCTAAAGAAGAACAAAGAATATTTCAGCAGAAGTGCTAGCAAAACTGTCTCAAGTAGGAGCTGTTACTCCCCAATCTGATGTTAGCAGTTCAAACATGAAGCAAAAACAACTTCTCCTACCAGAAACAGTGGATAAGCCAATCCGTAAAGTTGAAGATGTGACCCACCAGAAGCAATAGAACCACAGAAGGAGGTATTTATTCAATTAAGCTAATTTGATGACAAAGTTTCCTCTAATACGAGAAATAATTTAATTTAATTTTGTTGTTTGAATTGACTTCAAATGTTGGTGGCAACATATATGGTCTTCTTTGATGTGGCAACATATAATAGGATATGTCTAAATTATGGGTTGAGTTATATGCAATGGACTGAAATGTTATCATGCAAGTTTGTTGCAATTGAATGTAAATGAAATTGCATTTATCATTGTAATAGAAGCTATAAGGTGATTGATGATGATAATGCATTTATGTTAGTTTTGTATAAACCCACTAATATTGAGGTGATTATTGTGAATTGAGTTTTGTAGGTTAGAAAATGTGAGCTGGTCATAGGCACCAAGGAAAATATAGTGGCAGGTGGAACAATTATACTTGAATGTGGTCCCAACTATTTAGTAGTTGTTGATGCTCCTTATGATTCAAGTGCACCCCTTCCCATTCCTATTCCTGGACAAACTACTACTGTTGGGGCTGCAATTGGTTACCAAGTTTTGTGGCCAACTGATTTGGTCATCATCCGTACTCCCATCTTAGTAAGTAAATTTAATTACCAAACTTTATAGTGACTTATATATATATATATATATATATATATATATATATATATATATATATATATATATAAACTAGTTAATTTGATTTGTACCATGGTTCTTAATTGTACAGGCATCTAAGAAAGCAAAGAAACAAAAAGTAAATGAAGTTGAAGTCAAATCCAAGGGTGAAAAACCACAAGATATGAAAAATTTTGAGACATTGGTTGGCCTCATGCTGAGTACATCAAGAACACACCCTATAAACTTCCCAGATGATGTTTTTGGTGAGAGTTTCAAGACCTTCATAATGAAAGAAGATATGGAAATGATAATATCATCAAAAGAAGTGTCATCCAATTGTATTTTATACTACATCTGGTAAGGGATTTTATAATTTTTTAATGACTTTTCACAAGATTATGAGATAGAAGGTTATTTTCTAATGACCTATAATGATTATTGATAACTTGTCATGTGGGTTATAATCAGGCATTTGCATAGAAAGTTGATTGATGCAAAGCAGGCCGAACGATATGTTTTTGTCAATCCAGCATTGGTCTCAAAAGCTGGAATGGGAGAGGGAAGCAAGGAAAACAGGTCAAGGGTTATTGCAGATCGACTAAAGAATACAAAGCATGCTGAATATATGCTTATTCCATACAACCCAGAGTAACCTTTTATCCTAAATATCAATATGGTGTTTGTAAGTTAGTTTGTGATGTTTGAATTTGTGGATACTATATTACAATTTTCATTTCTTTTCTTTAGTTTCCATTGGGTGTTAGTGGCATTGGAGATGAAGAAAATGATTGCATATTACCTTGATCCAATGGCCTGTCAACCATGTGATGATCTTAAGGACATAGTTAAATGTAAGTATATATTTTCTCCTATTTTAATACAATTGATAGTGTCTAAATAACATCTTTTTAATTCTTTTTGTAGGGCAATGAGAATCAACCCACCGGAAAAACAGAAAACATCAAAGAGGGAGCCAACTTGGGTAAAGTGGTTGTAAGTACTTATTTGTTTAGATTAAAATATATTGCTTCACCACTTAATTTATGACAAAATTAGAAAATGGATGGTTATTAATATGATCATCAATAAGATGCTAAAGAAGTAAGAACATCATTCTAGTGTTTATTGCAATTGTTGATACTTTTCCCATAGTGCCCAAGACAACCAGGTAGTGTGGAATGTGGGTATTAGTGATGAGATATATGAAGGAAATCATTGCTAATCCAAACCAACTAACATCAAAGGTTTGCACTCAATTCAATTCATATGGTTGGTCATTTTACTATAGCATTTTTTTTTTTTTGGTCAATTGAACTTAGTGAATTGTATATGTCACTCCAATTCAGTTTTGCGGGAAGAAATCATATAGTGAAATGGAAATTAATGAAGTTCGATCAGATTGGGTTATGTTAGTGACTCAGTTAATCATTACTCATGTTTGAAGGTACCTCTTATAACTTATAGTCTAATACAACTTCATATTCTTTTAAAGATGTAGTCAATATTTTGTTAATGTTAATTTTATAATGGATTTATTCACAATGATAATTTGTTAATGTATATCTTTGTACTCCTAGTTGGCAGTGTTTTCAATATGGATCATTTTGGGGGTTGCTCTATTATGATTGATGTATAGTTGGCATATTGAGAGGTGAAGCCAAGTAGACATGGTAGGTGTAACAACTTTTGTATATTTCCTCTACAAATTATTATCAGTTAGATTTGGAGAAATCCTACAATAGCATAGCTACAAAAATTCCTGCATGTCCAAGCTCATTTTCGTAGAGCCTTTAGTTTCATTACATGTGCATGAATTAGGAATTTGTCTATTCTCTACAAAAGCATTTTTGGTCTTTAAGATTACTAGCTTTATAAACTTCTTTAATCTAAATTTATAAAGGTCTCCTACTATACTAATGGGCTTAAAGTCTATAATATCTTGTACTTCCATTTTCTTTTACATAAAAAATAGGAAGTTAGTTTAAGACTTCTTACAAATAAGCCTATGGAAGGAAATAGCACCTCTTACTAATTGGTTGTTAAATTGTTTATTATATATTCTTCAGGTTGTACAAAAAGGCATAGGTCATTCTATTAACAACGTCACTACTGCTCTTGATGAAGGACACCCACAAACAATTCAAAATATATCATCAAAAGAATTTTGAGGTAACATGTTGTGGTTATTGTAAGTTTTATGAATCAATTCCATGTTTAGAGATCATTTCATGCAAGTTCCATATTTAGATAATAGATATCCTCATATTATTAAATGTTGATATACTAATACAATAAGAAGAACATAGATATTTTAACACAATTTTATAATTTTACATAAATATGTTAATTTACAATTTTATAATTTTTCGGACTTCTAGTTTTTTTTGTTTTTTTTTTCATTCCTTAGTTCCTTCTCATGCAAAACATCTAATGTCTTGTACAACCTATAAGAAGAATGAGAAGATGTTAATGGTTGAAGTTTCATAAATAAGATAAAAATCATACCAAAATAGTCAATGAGATAAAAACTTTTTTTTTCTGTTTTTAAAAAAAATAGAATAAGAGTTCTAAAATATTTAGAAATTTGGTGTAATAAAATTATTGGAGTTTGTTGAGTTCTTTTGATATTTTGAAATTTATTGCAATGGAAGAAAGATATTTTGGAAATTTAAAAATTGGCATATACACATTTCATTTACAAAGTTGCTTCTTAACTATTTGTTAATACTAATAAATATGTAACCCTCTCAATTATTTTGCAGATTGAGCATCTAGAAAGTGAGTTACAACCATCCTTTTGCACTTGGAAGAAAAATGATGTAAAACTAGATGTAGTGAAGGTTATGAACAATTCAAAGTTGAAGAAGAAGTTGTAAAATTGTTGGTTTTAGTTGTTGATTATGTATGATGTTTATGGATAAATTGTAATAGTGAAAAAGGAAGACCATATTTGATACTTTTTGTCAATGGAGATTCTTAAATTAAGTTTTCATTATTAATTTAATTGTTGATAGAAAATTATAAAACAGGGCATAATTAGGACATTTTAATTTCTGGGCTATTAAAATTTTATATGAGATAAGATGACGCTTTTTTAAAGCGTCATGCTTTACTTGAATAAACAGAAGATGACACTTCTCAAAAGCGTCAAGGTTGATGTTAAAAAAACATGGCATTTT
Organism: Vitis riparia; assembly: GCF_004353265.1. NCBI lineage: Eukaryota > Viridiplantae > Streptophyta > Magnoliopsida > Vitales > Vitaceae > Vitis > Vitis riparia. The sequence continues at coordinate 18,601,599 of NC_048435.1, read as the reverse complement.
TTTTTAGTGTCAAGGTATAAAATGCTATACGATGACACTTATTATGAGTGTCAATGTTGCTCCTACAAATAAAAAAGCTATAAGATGACACTTATATTGAGTGTCAATGTTGCTTCTACTTATACAATGACGCTTTATTAAGTGTCAACGTTGCTCCTACAAATAAAAAGTTATAAGATGACACTTATATTGAGTGTCAATGTTGCTTCTACCTATACAATGACGCTTCATTGAGTGTCAATATTGACATGAATGAAATTATTAACATATGATGACACTTATAAAGCGTCAATGTTTCAAATAATGACACTTACTATGAGCGTCATGGTTGACGTGCAAAGAAGATGACGCTTCTAAAAAGTGTCAACGTATGCGATTTAAAAAGATGACAGTCTAATATATGACGCTTTTAAAAAGCGTCATCTTATATCTATCTTGACACTTAAAAAGCGTCATCTTTTGACATTTTCCTTGTAGTGTTGCTTTGTAACTATTACCATAATCGTAGAGTTCAACACGGAAGCATGAGTTACATTTCAAAATTTTTAAAATTACTTAAAATTATTACCATATAATAATAACAATAATAATAAAATCTTTTCTCCATGGAAAAAACTATAAAAGAACATGTTTTTTAAAAAAGTTATCTTTTTTTAATTTTATTTATTTATTTTGATGAAAAACAAAAGTTAATGCATTTGTATTATAAAAATAAAATAGTCATTATTTTATGTAGTTTCATTTATGACTTAGATAAAAAACTTGTCAATAAAATAATCGAACTAGATTTTGAACATTTCATAAAATAATTTGAAGATAGATAGAATCGATGGGCAGATTGACCATTCTCTTTTTTTTCTTCCTTTTTTTTTTTTCTTTTCCAAAACATGTAACATTTCACCTTTCTTTATTAAATGTCCTTCAAAAGGGTCACTAGCTTTTTTACTTTTTCTAAAGTGTTTTATTTTCTAACGTTTAAAGGAGGTTTGTGTGGGACCCATTTTTTTAAATATTTCAAGCTTTATTTGCTTGTTTTGTTTGTTTTTTTATTTTTTATTTTTTTTGAGGTGGTTACCATGTAGCGAAGTCGCTTTCAAATTTTCAATTACGTACAATACGATTCACAAGAATATACAATTATTATTTCCAATTTAGAATTTTTATATCAAAATCAAGTAATAGCATTAAAAAATGAATAAAATATAAATAGAAATGATAAAATCTAAAATTAATGAAATATCAATAAAATAAATAATAAAACTATATTTCACTCTTTAATATACAAACTATCTTAAAAAAAAATTAAACACTGTAATTTTGTATTTAATAAAATAAATTTTTTTAATGTATTTATATTTTATAACATGATAGTATTAAAAATAAAAAAATTTAAGTTTTTAAATCATTTATTTATGTATAATTTTAATATGAATCATACATTTATGATATCATCTTGCATCATGATTCAATCATCATTTCGTGATCCGATTATTTAATTTATTTTGGATAAGAAGGTAAACAAGCTTGATTTCAAAACTTTTGTCTACTTTTGGCTAATCATGCAGAAAGCCAGCACTTCATGTGGCCTACTGACATCTTATCGGATCTGGAATGAATCCTAATGGGACCATTGAAATCCCAAGTTTTAATATCTCTGTTACGATTTCTTATAGCAACAGATCAGATACAGTTTTGTAATAAAATATGGTTTTAGGTCATGTGTGAAGCTTTGTGAAACACAAGGTGCGGCTGGCAGTATGGAAAGTTTCATCTTGATGGATTGGATTCTCCTGTCAAATACACAGTTCTACTCAAGCAATTTAATCATAGAGGACTGCATTTATATACTTTGAAAACTCTTTACGAGATAAATCAATCTTATGTGCATAACTACTATGGATTAACCTATGCTTCATTCTTGAAAATTTTGAAAGAAAATAAATAAAGAAATAAATAAAACGAAGAAAAAAAAAATTGAAGTTAGTAGATTATTTTATATGTTTTTTTAAATTATTTTACCTATTTTTTTCTTTTATATATAAAGAATAAGAAATTTGAAAATGTTTAAGGATCTTTTCAGCAATGTTTTCAAAAACATTTATCAAAAAACAAATTTTTAAAATTGTTCTTAAAATGGGTTTCAATTGATTTTATGCAAAAAAAAAAATTGTTTGAAAACTTATATACAATTTAAAAGTTTCTGAAGTATTGTTTACGTCATTTTCAATTGTTGCTCAATATGTTTATTGAAAAACAATTGCAAACATTTCAAATCTTGTTTCTTCTTATGACATGATAAATAATGTTTTCTAGGTACATAATAAACACCTCGAAATAATGTTTTTAGCTTATAGCCATGAAAAAATGGAGATTTATGGTTGGTTGAGTCATTCAAAGAATCATGTCAATGGGAAATTGTGTTCATTGAGAGTTATAAATTGAAGTTATAGAAGACACTTCATGAAATGAGAAAGACTCGAGGCTTTCTTCTTATTAATACTAAGTTAAGCAAGTCTCATATTACAACACATAGGCATTGTTTTCATGGTGAAGATCTTGAAGATCCTCTTTTAGCACACTAATACTAATTAACGATACCAAACTCTAGACGATGGCAAAAACCACCTAGTAGCTGCTGGGATTACATTTTTTATTTTTGAAGGAACTTCTTGAACCAATAAGCAGAATGCTTTGGGTATCGCTTTAATCCATTTTTATAATCCACATAATTGAGGCCAAAGCGAAAGGTGAAACCAGCATCCCATTCAAAGTCGTCAAGAAAAGACCACGCAAAGTATCCTTTCACATTGACGCCCTCCCTGCCAAAATTGCATACATACATGCACTATATTAGTAATAATATTCTAGTACTTTGGAAAAATCTCAAAATTAGGATGACCTAATATACGTATTATTGCAAGCTAGGCCTCAATGTCGTAAATTCCAGCCTCGATGAAGGCAAGATTTGATTTCAAGAATATAGTACAATACCCTAAAAACTTCAAGACTAGACTTAGTGCAATGTAATATCTTAGTTAAATATTTCATATTCTTATTATTAGATTATTAATTTGACTTAAAAGCTTAACTTATCACATGTGAGCATAAATGAGATAAACTTTATATATTATGCCAACATGCTTAGGTTAAAACCCTAACACTCACATAACCCATGGATGTTGCATATGTGAGCTAAATGTAATTACTCACTTGATAGCTTTTGAGAGATAGTACAAATGTCCACGGTGGTATGTTATCCTCAAGGTATCATTGAGATCTTCCTTCACAGGCACTGAAGCATTATTTGCAGTAGCCAAGCCTGCACAAGACCATATAACGCATTAGTTTGAATCATATTAAAATGAAATCAAAATATTGTTCCATTACTTAAAAACAATATAAACCGATAATCAATTCATTAAGCCTACCATTCTCTGTAATGTAAATAGTTGGATTGTTGTAATGTTCCTTGATGTAAAGCATAAGTTTTCTGATTCCCCATGGACAAATGTAAAGCCAATTCCACGGGGTCTACAAAATCACACACCATAGATCACTTAGTAATGAATTCATGAATTCATATAGGTTGTCTAGTTCCCAAAACATATTAAAAAAAAGAAAAAAAATACTAAAAAAAAAAAAGTCATTTTTTTTCATGTCTAATTATACTCTGGAAAATATCAAAGAAATTAAAATTAATTAGAAAACTTACATTTTTTTTTTTTTTTTTTATCTTGAAAAGTCAAAATAAGTAAAAGAAACTTCAAGTAATATATAAAAATAATTTATTGGTTTTAAATTTTTTTTTTTTTTTTCCTTCTATTTTTCCTTTATTTTTTTTTATATTTCATTTTTTTTGCATCTTCCTTCAAATTTTTTTGAGGAACCAAACATAACCTTAAATGACTAAGTACAGAGATATTACCGGTTGGCCAATGTTAACCCCATCTTTCGCCGCTGTAGCCATAGGAAAAATAAAAAGGGTTTAGTCACCTAAAGACAAAGCATAAAGGAGAACAAGAATCATAGTTGAGCTCATAAGATTGAGTTTTTCAAGCTTACTGGTTAGGTTGAGTCGACCATCTACTGCCCAGCTTAGCTCCAAGGTGTTTACTACTGATGCATAGGTAGTGGCATAATTTGAAGTATAGTAATTAATTCCTAAGAAATCCAGTGATCCCTTAAGCATTTCGGATTCTGCTGGCGAGAATTTGGGGAGTCGATGCCCCACAAGAGATTGCATGGTCATTGGGTACTCGCCATATGTAATTGGATGTAAAAACCTAAAAAAAAGAATGAAAAATTCATATAAAAGTTAATCAATGAGGAAATATTCTGAACTAAATATTTAGAATAAAAAAAGGTATTTGATACATTAACTTAATGACTTAATATGTCTTAGTGACTTAAAAAATTAATATTAAATCATTAATTAGTAAATTAAGCATATTTTAAAAAATAATCTAATATCAGTTAAAAATAATTTTAAGTATTAGATCAAAATAGTTAATTTATTCTAAATTATATATCATTATTTCATTTACCATGTTTAATAAAAGTATATTTTACAATTGACTCTACATTCATAATAATCTTTTCGTAAATATTTTTTTATAGTTATCTCAAACATGTACAACACGTTAAATATAAATATTTAACCAAGAAATTTATATTTTAATATAAATGAAAATATATAAATATTAGTCAATTAATGAAGGTAAATATGTCAATTTAATAATTTATAATGAATTTTAAATTAATAATTTAAGAACAATTTAATTTAAAGTTAAGTGATTAAATAATAAGAATTATGTTTTACTAAACACCCACCAAGTCCTAAATCAAAATGGCGGTTTAACAAGACTCACCATCCTAACATGAAATCAAGGGCTCTACGGGAAGCCTTGACACCCGCAACGGTTGCATACTTTGATTGTAACCAATGTGTTATTAGAGTTACTCCGATGATTCCCTTTTGAGATTTCTGCAAACATTCAAATATAATCATCCAAAACTATCAATATTGTCTGTCTTGAAAATGATCTTTAGTTAATCAAAATGAAATGCTTGTAACAAGTCATAAGCAAAAACCTGATACTTCTCCTTGTACAATTTCACTCCAGCAGCATGAGAAAGAAGTAGGTGGTGTGCCACTTTATAGGGTTCAGTTGCAGAGTTCCCAGAGGCACAGGTGCCTGAATAGTTCGAACATCGGCCCGGTGCAAAAGTCCCAGTTGAGTAGCCAGAGTAGCTATAGGAGAATGGCTCATTCAAAGTGATCCAATGCTTCACTCGATCCCCAAATTGTTTAAAGCAAAAATCAACATAGTTGCGATAATCGTCCCTATATCAAACCGAAGCTTTTCCTTTAATTAAATAGGATCATTTTATGAAAAATGTATAGATGAAGGTATGATCATATGTTCCAACTTACACTATTTTAGGGCTTAAGAATCCACCGTACTCATCTTCAAGGGCTTGCGGAAGATCCCAATGGAATAGAGTCACAAAGGGCTTCAATCCTACATATGATAGCAAGATATATATGAGCACGCACTATAAGTTCTTCAAACTATTTCTCCAAAAGTATTTTGGAAAACATAGAATGTTTTAAGGGAGATTGGTAATGACCATTCGCTAAGAGCTCATTGATGACGTTGTTGTAAAATTGGACACCCTCCTTGCTCACTCCCCCGCTAACTCTTCCAGCTGAAAACAAAATTCCATATATGTTAACCTAGCTAATGGATCAATTAATGTCGATCATTCAATCAAATATATATACATCATATGGGCATGACCCAATTTCTTACTTGGTAGTATTCTAGTCCAGGAGATGGAGAATCTAAGGGCATCCATACCCAAGAACTTCAGCAGTTGAATGTCCTCCTGTAACATTAATTCTAAAGTTATTTTTCAGAAGTGAAGATAACTTCCTGTAAATCCAAGGATTTGGTCACCGTAAGGATGATTGCTATTCCAAGGCTCCAAAGACAAGTGACAAAAGATCATTTACATTAGGGTTTACCTTATATTTATGATAAAAATCAATGGCTACATCTCCTGTTGACTGGTCCGAGATCTTCTCTGTTACAGCACCAAACCTCTTTTCAGAAATTAATACTATGAAAATTTGTATGGAAATAACAAAATAGGCATAGCTCAAGAACACAAATCGTTGATCATTATTTAACAAGTAGAAAGTTGGGATTAACTGTCAATTAGTCTTAACTAATGATATTGATCCAAATGAGGCTTATTGAATTTGAGATTTTTTTTTTCTTTGATTAAACCAAGAAGAAAAAACAAACAAATAAAAATAAAAAGGACAAAATTGTATTTCGGATTAATTTCATTTACCTCCCCTAAGTTTTCAGTTAAATACATCTAATCCTTACAAATTTCAAATTTCATTAAATATTTTCTTTATTCTTTTCATTTCTTATTTTCATCTACCTCCCCTCTTACTCAAAATAAGGGAGGCATATGATGAAATTTCAAAACTATAAGGATTAGATATATTTAATCGATATGTCCCCTTTAATGAATGAAATTAACCCTTATATTTCAGTATCTCCACCCGTAGATGGTATATGAGATGTAGAATTTGAGGTGTTGAATGTAGGGTTATTTGATTGAAAACTCAATTTTTAAAATCTAACCTCCCATCCTTTTTTGATCTCATTCAAACAAAAATGTTCTTATTATTTTATTGTAAAAATAACATTATCTTTTAAAACTTATATATAAATACTTGAAATTATAAATAACATTTATATAAAAAATGAGTTACTTTAAAAAAAAAAAAAAAAAAAAAAAAAAACATGAGAATTGTTAGATTCACAATTAAGAAATTATTTGATCTTTTTAATCAAATATTTCTTAAATGTAAGATTGAAAATAAAATTGTACCATTCCAAATCGAAAGCTACAACACACAAGTCATGTCAGCACCGACCAGTGGTGGTTCAGCTGACCCTGGAACCTCAAATTGCACCACTTCTGGAAACTTTTGGACCATAGTATATAAAATTATCACAGAGAAATTGAGAACATTTAATAGTCTTTTGCAGTGGTCCTTATCATTGGGCCACCCTCTTGTCATTATTCAAGACTGGCTGCTCCTCTTTTTTCTTGGTTTTTTTTACTAACCAGTCACTTTCCCTTATAAATTGTTTTGGAATGAAATGTTGAATATGATCTCTACTAGGTTATAGTATTCAATCGATGTGGAAATCTAGATTGCATTTGGTGTATGATTAGAATCATTCAACCCATGAATTCAACAAAATCTTTCGAGTATTGTAATTGAAAAAAAGTCTTAGCTTGAATTATTTATGTTAACTTTGAAAATTTTAAATTATATATTCATATTTTTATCTCAATCTTTTTTTATGGACTAACAGGTTTGTCTTAGGGATGACAATGTGACGCGTTTTTTTTTTTATACTTGCTTTACCCCACTCCTAATAGAATGAGCTTGAAATTTTAAAATAAATGAGTTAAAGGTGGATTTGAGATTTTTTTTTTTTTTTTTTTTTAAACCTAGGATGGATTTGGATTTTATCTTATCCTATCTTGCTTTGCCCCAATTATTTATAAAATTAATTTAATTTAATTTTATTTTCCTATTTTTAATATATAATAATAATAATAATAATAATAATAATAATAATAATACTTTTTAATAAAATAAGTTATAAAAAATTATAATATTTTAATTATTTATAAAATACATTTATTTTAATGTAATTTAAAAAATTAAAATTAAAAAAAAAAAAATCAAAACAAGATGGATATGAGAAATTCACATACCACGCTAAACCAACCCTTTGTCATCCCTGATTTGTCTCAATCTTATAAGCCAAAATCCAACAATTAAATCAAGTTCAAGGTTTGATTTTTTCTTGTACAGATCCTAGATTTTACAGTGGACAAAAACTGTAGCTAGAAAAAAAAAACAAAAAAATCAATTGAAGTGTGCTTTTCTGGTTTTCTTTTGGGAAAAAGCTTGTGAGGCTCGTGAAAATTTACAGGCACTTGGGCATATGGACACTGACCAAGTTTCACTTTACAGCAAATGGACACTGACCAAACGACAGTTTGCGTCACTTAGACATTTGAAGCAAAAACAATGAGAAATTGTAAATAATACCATGGAATCAAAGTCATCTTCTAATAATAAGTGATGGTATGTTTTTGAGATTTGAATCCCTTTAGCACATGCATATTCTATTCAAAATTATTTTTTCTTGAGGCCAGGGAAAAAATTTAAATACACCAAACAGCCATGTGCCTGCATTGATTTATGCTCAGCAGGTTGGGGTTTAGTTTAGTAGTAGTGTTACATCTTTCAGACAAAACCATTGAATTCTTTTTAGACAACTTGTCCAAAATTCCAAGAAAATGCATGTGCTAAGAGACTTGGCTACCACATAATAACCTGAGAAGGTAGGAAAAAGAATTTTCTAACTGTTAAATAACTAGATTTAGTGTTAAATTACCTTTTTCGACCGATCCTTGAACAAGTTGAAGTATCGGTGTGATAATTAATACTATTGTATTTAAACATTTCGGAAAAGTGGTCGTTATTAGAATATAATATATATTATGAGTCCAAATATATATGTTCTAATAACTTAAAGCTTTTAAGAAAGTGGGTAACTTAAAAAACTCGGAAAATGCTCACAATCTTGATTTGGGCGAACATGGCTTAAAAGGACCAGATATCTCAGTATGGCTAAAATTATCATTTATCATTACGGTTGTAGGTTCTTTGCCAAGATTAAGGCCAAACTGATGATGAACCGAGGTTCAGAGAGAAAGAGAGGACCTGGATGTTTTGCAGTGAAGGTATCCCAGATACTCTTGCCTCTAAGATGTGCTGCTCCTTCATACTGAGATAATAGTATACAAGTTAATGCATATATTGAGAAAATCTTGTAGCCCTAAGTCAATGGAAAATGTTGGGGTTGTACCTGGTAGGCTGATGAGGCTGCTCCAAAAGTAAAACCGGGTGGAAAGCTATGTCTGCTGAACATAGCCGAGGGCTTTACGCCATGGCAATGGGCAAAGGAGAGGACTAGGACAAGGGCACAGAAGAGAAGAGGACCTTGAGTGGCCATTGCTGAGTTTGCTACACACAAATTTGTTTGTGGAACTCCCAATATATAGAGAAAGCTAGAAGCAAAGAATAGGATATTTTCATGGATGACGATATGGGACCTAGTACAATCATCATCATATATATATATATATATATATACGAAGCCATAGTTTTTGGTCCATTTATAACTCTTGATCGTAGAGATCACAGGCTGTATATTTAGAGGATTTTGCTAATGAATCCTGCTCCATTATTTTATAAGTCGCATGTCACATACCCTAATAAACAAAGACCAAGTTTTCAAGATCTAGACACACAGCAATAATTTGAATGGGTCATTAATTAGCATATAAGTATATGATATCACATAAGCCCTTGGATCTTCTTAAAGCCGACAAAGGAATAGTACTACCCGAGATTTTTGTCCTTGATCTCATTCTTTAATCTCTGTTCACCCAATCTGTAAAGTAGACGGCTCCACCGATCTTCTTTATTAGCAATACTACACATTTTCATGAATTTAATAAGGTACCTTGAGTTTTCATTCAAGCGAAGATGATTTTCTGTCCAGTTGCTCACCGTTAATTAGTACAATCATTTATTAGACATGTTGTCGCTACTGCCAATAACTTCAATCATGCATATAAGGGATATATGAATTTCTTTTCATAGGAGGATATATAAACAGCCATGGCTGAATAACTTCCACTCCCTCCTTTAACCTTCCTATATGAATAGGGTTTCAGATATTTAGCAAGTAACGTACCCATGAACAATTCTGGATATATGTGTTAATTTTAGACCTTGCAAGACATTTTCTAATTAAAAGATTGCTGCTAGCTATTCTCCAAATTCCTTATAGATTAAAGGGATTAAAATATGACAATTGTGAAAAGAATCGATGGTCATTCGCAAGCCTTATCCATGGATCTTATGTCCATTAAGTCCACATTTGGAATTTTCTAAAGATCATGATTTACGACTTGTAAGGTTAACCTCTAGTCATTGTCATACACTCGAGATGTATTAACGTTGGATCAGCTACATCCCCAAAAACTGAAGGTAAAGGGAGGCAGGGGTACTAGCTGTCACACCCTTGGTTATCTCACTTAATTTTTCACGAGTGTGCGGTGCTAAGGACCCTTCCTTAGCCAACCTTCCCTTCCCAGCGTTTAGAAGAACAGAGTAGAATACAGAAATAACAAAGCAACAGGGACACACGAGGTTACGGGAACTCTTTCCCAACTTGTATTAATCACTCTTACAAGACAAAATTTCTTCTTGAACCAGAGTACAATGCACTCACCCAAGGCATACGGGAAGGAACCTTTTCCCCAACTCTCACTCTCTGTTTCAAGGCTGCAGGAGCCCTATTTAAATGACTCAATCTGCAGTTACCAATTTGAATTCCCTCAATTCAAATCTTGGAGCCAACTAGGTGGTCATGCAACTGGCCAGAACTGCTCTCAACTGCCCTGCATAACCACCCACCAACCCAGATAGTGGCCTGCACGTGCCACCCACTTGCACCAGCCATCATCCTTCAGCCAATTGCAGGTCAATGACGGCTTGACTTGGTCACTGGTTTGTCTAAGCTAGCTGCCACTAGCTAGTTGCAATGCCATCTCCTTCAGGTCTTGCTCGTCAAGCTGCTGGTGAGTCCCCCTAACAAGCCGACCCCTCCCCCTTAAGGCGCCTCTTGTGACCGGGTGCCCACCATCATGTCTTTGATCAAGGCCCTCCGAGCCAGGCAACGTGCACCACCCATCTGACGAAGCGTTTGGTGCATCAGTGTGCCTTCCTCACACTGATGTATGAGCCCATGCCATGTCTAGGGTACTAGGGCTCATACAAATACATCACAATATTTGAAAAAAAAACTCCATATAATAGTGAAGAGTTACTATTTGGTTGTTATGGTTGTTTAAACCAAATTTTTTTTTTAAACTTTGTACCTCGATCATATTTTTTGTAATTTAATTATATCTGTTGTATCTTAAACACAATGTTTATATATTAATTCTTTATATCTTAATAAATTCCTACTGTTACATGAATCAAAATAAAATTATACAAAGGCATCCAATGTGATATTAAAAAATATTATTTGGCATCACCTCTTAGTTTTTGAATGGCAATTCCAAAAAAGCTTACTTCTATGTCAAAAAAAACATTGAAAAAGGAAGAGATGTTGTGTCATGTTAAAGACTTTTGCATTAGCCAAATATCTTTCTATTAGGAATTCAAAAAAAAAAATTTTATGCACCAACCATATAATCAAGCATACTATATTTGAAAGAAATGTACTTAAATAAAAAACTGATGAGCACATAAGAGTTACAATGGGGTATTGAAATACAACATATAAGCAATTAATAGAGAAAAGGGTAAAATTTATTTTAATTACAATTTATTTCGATTTTATTTTGCTTATTACCTAAAAAATTATCTAACTTTTTTTTTTCTATCTTAAATTCTAGATAATATATAAATGTAAAGATATATGTTACATGCAGATATGTTTGGATAAGATTCATAATAAATAATGGCCATAATAATTCCCACCAAAACTTTAGATGGATTATTTATTGTTGCAGGCACGTGAATGAGAGGGCACAGAAAATTAAACATTGCCCCCACTTCACCTTTTTCATTTATTTCATTTGTCAGTTGAATTGTGATTTCATGGCCATGGACTTTTTTGGCCTTTTCTTTACCTTTAAGTATAGATTAAAAAAAAAATTATTATTATTATTATTATTATTAAATACATTGCATAAATGATTTTAATATTGTAGATATTATATAAAATATAGTTTTATATGGTATATAATTTACAATTATTTGACGAAGTACTATTTTTAAATTAGGAATATTCCTTGCAAGTTGCAAAGGTATATCTTTGAAATTTTGAACAAACACATGACTCACTTGACCTAAATTAATGCAAGTGTACCAATATTTTAAAAACTAGACCGAGGTCTGATCATCAACCAAACCGGTCTGATCCACACCAAAAAACCATTTGGCATCAAACCAGATGAACCATGGTTGAATTAGTGAACTGCCCAAACTAGGTGGTTCTTTTTTTTTTTTTTTTTTTTTTTTAAGCCAAAATAACGTCATCTTAATGCATTTTGCATCAAAACAACGACATTTCTAAAGAACCAAATCACTCTATGAGAAGCCTATCTAGCCCATTTATCATCAAGCCCAATAAGTTTTTAGCCTTGTAAGTTAATGATTCTTGCATGCTTTTATATCCCACAATCCTTACATATTTTTTTTATTCATTTCTGATGTGGAATTTACTCATAAAGAAAAAGATTTTGCAAGCCGGAGAGCTTAAGCCTGAGACCTTCAAGTGTAAAAATTGAATCTTAACTATTAAGTTATAAAACTTCTTTATTTTCTTATATTTGCAAATCAAAATATATAACAAAATCAATTATTTTTTTTCAAATTTTAATTATATATAACCCTTTCACATTTATTTTTATAATAATTATATAATGATAAATATAAAAATAATATAAATTAATTTATATAATCATTTCAAAATAATAAATACAAAATACATGCAAATAAAATTAAATATCATAATTTTTCATTTTAAATATATCTTTATATTTAAATATTGTATATGTTATATTTAATAAAATCTAAAAGATTAATATATTTATATTTATCTTCATCATTTAATTTGATATGTCAAATATAAAATAGAATATTATTAAAAAAATTAATTATATATAATTTTAATTTCTTATAATTATTTTAAATTTATATAATATATAAATTATTATTTATGACATCATTAGTTCAACTGCAGTCCAACCATCGATCTAACCAATAAATCGTGAACCAGTAACTTTTTCAATTCAATCACCGGTCCAATTATAAAAACATTAAATATAGGGTATCTATTAACTATTTAATTATTTTTATTACTAAAGTAATTTTTAAATATGTAAAACAAGTTCTTAACTTTTATATAAGAATCACTATATTTTATATATAAAAAGATATAGTAAAGTTATAGAAAATAGAAAATGTATTTATAAAAGTAATAAAGTTATTATATTTAAAACTTAATTAAATGGCATAGAGTGTATTATATGTAAAAAGCACTTCCTAGAATCACTACGTACCAAACGAACTTTTAATCACTATGTACTAAACAAACTCTTAATCTATTGATGATATGAAAATTTGCTCAGATCATATTTGGAAAGTAACTTATTTAAATTTGAAAAATAACTTAATTTGATTACTTGTTAATATCATGGCTATAGTTTTAATTGTTTAAGGATTTGATTTTTGTTCAATTTTAATAGCTAAAATTGGGAATGATGCCTAACTTGTATCATAAAATGCAAGAAGTTATGGGCCATGTTTCGTCTGTCCTAAACATCGGCCGTAGCCCAACTTGTTTCCCTTTTGCCTTAGGGAATCACGGCAGCAAGTCCTTGAGGCTTAATGGGCCTAAACATGATTTGGGCTCTAAGCTAAAATTGGGCTTCACCAGGTCCAAAAAGTTGCAGCGTTTGGGTAATTCTATTCATCATCATTACTTGAAAGTTGCCGTAAAAGAAAAATAAAAGAATTGATAATTATAATCCAAAAACTTAGCATTATTAAAAGGAAAACCAGTTTATTATTATGAAATTACAAAGTACTTATTAGTCTAACCCCCCTTAAGAAAATTCTTGAACCATTTCGCTGATGATTTAGGATATCGTTTCAGCCCATCTTTATAATCGATATATAGTAGCTTCCAAATCGAACCGTGTAGCCACTGATCCATTCGAAGTTGTCCAATAATGACCACGCAAAGTATCCCCTTACATCAGCGCCATTCCTATCGAGATCCATAATTAGATTATTCCAAACAAAAAAACTCGAATAATTTCTTAGATTTAATTATAAAAAAAGAAAGCAAAAAAAAAATTTGAAAACTTAACGTCATTGCACGTCGAATGAACATAAGATGTTGATTATAGTAGTCTATTCTCATATTGTCCTCAAGTAATATTGTGTTGGTATTAACCTCATCAATTCCTGCAAAAGATGAAGATATCGAAATGGTACAAAATTCCAAACCCTATGCTCATAAACAATTTTTAAAAGACTGGACTTAAAAAATGTTTAATGCATAAATACTCTTAATTATGTATATTATATTAAATAACCGTTTAATGTTTTTACCATTTTCTGTGATGTAAATGATGGGATTATTAAAATTCTCTTTTGTGTAGAGTAAAATATCTCCAATCCCTTCTGGATAAACATAGAGCCAGTCAGAGGCAGCCTGCAAAATCAATTATAATGCAGATCCCAACCATCAATTAGAAACTGTTTTCCTTGACTATCACCCTAAGTTACAAAATCAATCATTAATGTACCATTCTAAAGATCTTACTTTTGGGCCAATGGGAACTCCATTTCTCTCATCTGGTATGCAAAAAATTGATTTCATCATATTGAAAACTAGAAGTGAATGAACTTAGGTTAAGGTCATGGCCAAAAAAAAACCAACTCCATTGAAGCAATACTTACATGTAAGGTAAACACAAGCATCTGTGTAGCTGCTCATGTTTTCACTTTTGCAGGGAACATCTGTGGCATATCGTGCGGAATAATAGTTTATACCGATGAAATCATAAGATCCTTTTACCATCAAGGATTCCACCTTAGAGAATTCTAGCAACCGGTTTTTGACGTAATTCACCATGTCAGTAGGGTAGGCACCTGAGTTTAGTGGCTCCATGAACCTACAACAGTATGAAAGATTAGTATTAGGCTCAACTCCATCTTCAATGCATTTTCATTATAAAAACAAAACAAAAAACAAAAAAACAAAAAGGGTTTGTGATTGTTGTAATTTTGTACCATCCATACGAGAAAGCAAGGGCTCGGTTTGCTGCATTTCGATCTGCAGGTGTATCATAGTAGGGCACGATCCATGGTGTGTTGAGTGCCAGCCCAATTTGACCATTTTGAGAGACCTAACACAATATCGTGCGTGTTATTGGAACCTTAATTCGATTATTCCAATGATAAAAAATAAAAAATAAAAAATAAATAAAAAGTTGATACTGATGAGCATTTTTAATTTGGAACCCTAATTCGATTATTCTAACAAATGAAAAATGATATGAAGATGAGCATTTTTAATTGTTTGAAAGCACTTTATGATGGTTAAAATCTTATGCTAAATTACTTAGGTGGTGTTTGTTTTTTTACTTAATTTTAAATAGAACCTTAATGTTTAATAATGTTAAATATTAGATTGTTTGTTTTTGTAGTATTTTATTTTTATTAAGTATTAAAAAGTAAAGAAAAATCAATATGTTATTTTTTCTATTTAAAAAAAAACTAAATATTTATGTTTTTTTATTCAATAAGAAGCTTATAATAAATCATGAAAAAATAAAAAAATAAACAACCTAAATTCTGAAAATAAATTACTTCCAGTAAGAAATCATAAAAACAAACACCCTCTTAACATGACACAGGGAAAATTTTTCTAATTCAAAAATTACTAATATCTTCTTAAGGACGCATAAATGAAAATCTGCATAGCTGAGCCAAATGGGGTCTAATTTGATTGAATAATTCAGAGACCATATACTAACCTGGTACTTGTCCCTGTAGACTTTCACTGCGGCTGCATGAGCAAGAAGCTGGTGGTGTGAAACCAAGTAGGGCTCGGTCCCAGAATCGCCCGCAATGCAGTCTTCAGACCACCACTTTGAACATCTACCTGGAGGGCATATACCATACGTATATCCCATGGTGGAGAAGGTGTAGGGCTCATTTAAGGTGATCCAATGCTTCACCCTGTCACCAAAGCTTCTATAGCAAAGTTCGGCGTAGTCTTGGAAGTCATTCCTGATCATGGTATTGGATGGATAGCGTTTAATCATATAGGAAGATATTACAGATAGGAATTAATGACCCATTGAGTACTTTCCGAACTTACACAATGTTTGGACTCAAAAAGCCTCCATACTCATCTTCAAGTGCTTGTGGAAGGTCCCAGTGGAATAGAGTCACAAAAGGCTGTAATCCTAACAAAACCCTAACCCTAATGTTAGTAAGAGCTAAAACAATGAGAATGCATTAAATTCTTACCATTTTTTAGGAGCTCATTGATGAAATTGTTGTAATAATTGATGCCTTCTTGATTCACTCCACCGCTTAACTTCCCACCTAAAATTCGAGATTTTAAGAGACTAAATACTAATATTTTGTACAAATGAATCTCTTAATTGGTGGTTCAATGGTAAGAGAATTCTATCTAGAAAATGACGTTCAAAGCTAACAAAACCATGAATTTGGCTCCTACTCATCACTCCATGAATCCTAGCTACTCAATTTTTAGGTGTATAGATATACAAAGAAAATTGTTATATCAATACTTGGATTATTTCATCACTTGAAGAGTGAAGGAGACATAAATGAATTGTATGATTGAATTATAACTTGAATGTGCTAGAAATGATCCTATTTTAGATGCATGGACAGTGCTTGAAAAACCCGAAAATTTGGTGGAAATGATGCTCTTACTTGGTAGAAGTCTGGACCAAGAGATGGAAAATCTGAAGGCATCAAAACCAACATCCTTCATTATGCCCACATCTTCCTGTCAAATTCCCAATTTATAATCAATCATCAATCAAACAAAGCTTACAAAATCTCCATTAATGAGGAAGGTGTGGCTGTATAAATGTAAGGCTCCATTTGACATACTAGGAAAAGGATCTTTCTTTTCATTTTTTTTTTCTTTTTTAAAAGAAACTCCAAACTCTTCTGTTGATTTATTGTGAAAAAAATTAGAAAAAAAGAAGATAAAAACATAATAAAATTTATTTATAAACTTATGCATTTTCAATTCTTTACATATAGAAGAGGGATAAGCTTGGAAATTATGTTAGAAAAAAGTTTGAGGAGTTTAAACTAATTTTTTATTTTCTCAAATATTTTCTGTATTTCCTTTTATTTTCTTTTCTTTTATTTATTTATTTATTATATATATATATAAGCTATATGCTTTGTTGGTGGGGTTTCTTTAATAATACTAATTTGACCAAACCATATATACCTTGTAACGATGATACAAATCATCTGCAACAGCTCCACTGCTACGGTCCTTTATCTTTTCTGCAATGCCACCACAAAAATTCCCACAATTAATAATATATATATATATATATATATATATTACTTTTAACAAGAGTAAAGATAGACCAAATGAAGAAAAAAGTATCATTATGGTAAGAATATTTAGTGGTCTATAATAAATGCTAATAAATATGTTAGTATATTGTTTGTAAGTTCACCCACTCTTTCCTTTCTCAAACCCTTCATGCATGAATATTAATTAGTGTTGTTTGAACATCCAAAGGAAATGAAATCATTTTGTTTTCCACACCAAACTCCACACATTCTACCCTTTTATGCATACCCTTCTACATATAGAGAAGGCTTGCACCCATGGTCCCATGTAAATAAGTTTTTCACAAATATTGGTGCAACTACTGGACCCTTTATTCACCTTTCAACAATATTGTTGGGTTTAGAAGTAAATGTCATGTACATTCTCTGGACCAGAGGGAGACATTCCAATTTTCCATTTAAGTCTTTAACTCTTGACTGGCTTTTCTCTCATGTCTTTATTTTATGACAGATCTAGCACAACTCATTCACAGAAGGAAACAACTTTCAAAATCCAAAGGTGAAAAGATGAGATAAAAAAATGTAAATGAGAATCATATGCGAGAGAGAGAATGAGAATCATATGAGTGAGAGAGAGAGAGAGAGAGAGAGAGAGAGAACACCTGGATATTTCTGAGTGAAAGTATCCCATATACTTCTTCCTCTCCCACCTTCATCCGCTGCACCTTCATACTGCAAAATTCCAGAAAACCAAACACACCCCATCACTCCACCTACACAAATCCCAACTCCGAAAACAAAAACAGAAAAATAAAAAAACCAAACGTCAATCTTCGACAGTGCAAGAATCCTAACCACCACCAATCTGGTAAGAAGATGAAGCCGTCCCAAACACAAACCCCACCGGAAAACAGCTCCGGCCGGCACATTCCGGCCCACCAGCACTTTCATTCCAAGCCACTGATCCAACAATAGCAGTGAATAACACAAGAAGACACCCTCTAATCGCCATTTTTGCTTTTGATTCTTCTCTCCCAAGCATCATCTCCTTTATACAGAAAGACAACCCATGGCTGAGCCCACATTATTCTCTAAATATTCCAAAAATGCCCTCCAAATTTTGGGGCATGGCCCTCTTTTTGGGGGTATTTTTGGTGCTAAATTTGTGGTAGTCTCTCAAATACCTAAACTGCCCTCCAGATTTTAGGGCATGGCCCACTCTTGGAGGTGGTATTCTCGGTACTAAGATTTGTTAGGAGAGGTTTTGGTGTGAAAACTGGAGGGCCTCTTGGGAATATGAAATTAGAAATGTTTACACACGTTGCATGTATTTTCTTTTGCATGCATTACACGTAGATTGGAGTTTATGCAGTTACTCACACTTTTTGTGTGCCAACAGTACTGTAGTGCCACGTCACTGTATGATGGGCTCTTTAATCTTTTAAAAAAAAACTAATAATAAATTAAAGAAACTCCACATCACCATATGGTGAGCATCCACAGCCAACTTCTTAGAGGGAATATGGTGGTTTAGGAATGAAAGTTTGAGGCAATATCAGGTTTGTGATACAAACCTTTACATGTTCTGGACCGCACACGTGCTACAGTGATGTATTCAATGAACCTATAGCCTTGATCAACAAGCCCGGTTAGTCTTTGAAATTTCATTGCAATAGGAAGATTTCATATGAATGGCACTTGCACATGGGTTAATTGATCTTAAAAGATGCGGGAAGCTATTCCAACAATGTCCGAAACGTGAGCTTTAAAAGGAAATCGGGTTAACATTACTGAATCGGAACATGGTGGCCGACGATAACATTAGGGAGTCCAAAGATGTTACCATATTTATTGTTATCAATATTTTTATTTATTCAATAGAAATTGAGGATTAAAAAATATCACAAAAATTAGAAAAAACAAAACTAATTATATGGCTTGCATTTCAAATATTTAACAAAATATATGAAAGTTGAATATCATACACTATTAAATGGCTTGATTCTCTTCTTTATTTTTTCAATTATCTCATCCTATTAAATTACTCATCTAATATTAATCTATTTAAAGGTAAAATTAATTATATTTTAAAAAACTTTTCATTGACCAAGGTTTGTGTTGTGCATCTAATATATACTTAAATACTTCACCATGCTATAATCCTCCAGCTAAGAAATGAAATCAAAGCTTAAAAATCATTTATATATATATTATTAAGCTTAGGTAGTGAAGCAATTAATGTGGATATAAAATTAATGCCAAAACTTTTGATTGCTCCCTTTACATTCTCCACAACCAAACAAATGATATAAGAAAAATAAAGAAAGGAAGTTGGGGTAGTTTTATTTTTTTTGTTCTCTTCTTGGTTTGAAGTCAATTGAGGAATCCTTGGTTGGTGCTTGAGACATCAGGGTATAATGACTTTCAATCGTGTAGATATTTTCCACTTTAATTTCAATGAACCATCATCGCTCTAAATTGCATTTATATGGGTAAGAGCAACTCATACGTATATAATACTAAGAAATTTTTTTCCTATTCAATGTGGATTATCAAATTAGGTATCTTTCAATTTTAGGTATTACACAAGGATTCCAACTTGATGACTTGGCTTGATGTATACTCAAAGCCTTGACAAGGGAACGTACATGTAATAAAGTGAAAATTAAACCTTGCCACCCTTCTATCTTTGGTATGAAACACTACTCCTTTAGCCATTAAACATCTACAAAAAAAAAAGGGTATACACATGTGTTATATGTACCAAAATAATGGTGAAAATGATAGCTAATTTGATGGAAACATGATTTCAATCTCATTTGTGAAGTTAATTAAAGGAAAGTGACAAAAGCATCTCATTTATGTATCAAAAATTATTCTAATTGGCCTCAATCTATCACTTTGGACAATAGAAGTAGCTAATGAATAAATGATACTTGGAATTGCTCATTTCACTCTTTGATTGAGATGAATGATAGAGGATTATAGCTGCCAATTATATTCCATTGGATTTATTGTTTTGTGATGTCATTAGAAGCATATACAAACTATTTAGCTAAGAAAATGCATTAATTTATTATTTTGGATTATTCAAATGCATGAAAAATAATTAGAATTAAGTATTTTACTATTTAATTAAAATAAATGATAGAAAAAGGAGTCTCTGTATATCCACATACATAATTTGATTAGATTTGTTATATATAGAGAGAGAACTACTTAGATTAAGGAGCTTATTAATTAATACCTAGAAAATATAAAATAATAAGAAAAGACTAGAAGGTGTGAGTCATTAGATAATACTACATTTTTTAATTAGATTCATCAAAATATGATATTTCGTTTGAAGATTTTTACTCTATGAAAACTTAAGTTATAGTTGAGATGTATTAATTTGTCAT
This sequence comes from Vitis riparia, assembly GCF_004353265.1. Classification (NCBI taxonomy): domain Eukaryota; kingdom Viridiplantae; phylum Streptophyta; class Magnoliopsida; order Vitales; family Vitaceae; genus Vitis; species Vitis riparia. The sequence continues at coordinate 18,580,911 of NC_048435.1, read as the reverse complement.
TTTGGACAATTAATTACAAAGCTAAGTGGAGGAGATCCCATGTTTAAGTTGTTGGCTAAGAAGATGTTTGTTTTTTAAACTTTTCGCTTAAGCAATTTGTTTTTAGTTTTTACATTATTTGTTTTTCTATCTTTTCATGATTTATCATAAACTTTTGTTCAATAGAAAAAGCAAAAATATTTAACTTTTTCTAAATGGAAAAATTAATATATTGGTTTTTATTTACTTTTTAATGTTTAATAAAAATAAAATATTATAAAAATAAACAACCTAATATTTAACATTATTAAACATTAAAGTTCTATTTAGAATTAAATAAAAAATAAATAAAAAACAAACAAACACCACCTAATAGTTGTTTGATAAAACTTAATATTTATTACTTAATTATTAAATTGACTTTCAATTATATTATATTTAAATTATTAACTTAAAATTTATTAATTAATATTTACTTTAAGTATTAAACTTGTTTAACAAAATTAATTTAAAAATTATTTTAAATCATCAAATTATCATATTTACTTTCATTAATTTGAACTAATATTAACATCCTTTAATTTTATTTAACATTTATTTTTTAATCTTAAATGATAAATTTGCTTATTAAACATCCATATTTAAAATATGGTAAATACATAAAATAACACAAATTATTTATGATAACAAATGAATTATAAATGTGAAGTTATGATTGTAAAATATACACTAACTAAATGTGGACAAATGAAACAAAAAAATAAAAATAAAAAAATAATTAAAATTAAAAATAAGTTAATTATTTTGATTTAATGCTTAAAATTAAAAATTAAAATTAATTTTAAGATATAACACGAAGTTATTTTATAAAATATATTTAATCTATTTAACGAATTAAATTAAATTAAATTATTAAGTGGATAAACTGATTACCAAACACCCAACAGTTAACACCCTCTTCTTAAAGAAAGTTTTTGAATCTTATCGTTTTGAACTGGGATATCTTGGAACTGCAGGGAGGAACCCCTGTTTGCTGTGTTTCATATTCTCAAATTACCCGCTTCTTTTTCATTCGGCGTTTTTTATCCATCTTCATTGTTCTGTTCAGATTTTCTCTTCAGTTTTCTGCCAAGATGAATCTGGCTAGAAAACCAGGAGAATGTTCTATCATAGAAAGAAAATAATATTCACTAGACTCTTTCAACTTAATCAACATGCAGAGAAAACCAGTTGGGTGACCAATTATTCACATGGTAACTGACATACATGGTCTCTCTGTTAGTGATAAGGATACCAGTTTGCGGGAGAATGTTAGTGATAAGGATAATGATTTGACTTTATCTCAAATGTGATAACGATAAGGAGTTTATCTCCACTGGTTCTATCCTATATTTGAATATTTGTAATCTATGTTTATCTCTTGTAACAACCTTTGATTTTCTGAGTTTTTGATCTGATCCAAATGTAATTCCTCTCATATAAATATATGAATATACTCTGTATCTGGAAAGTTTTTCCAGAATAGTTTGGTTTCTTTCATGGTATCAGAGCAACTACAAGCTCACGCTTTACTCGATCCTATGGCTGTTTCATCTAATGCTTCCGCTACCTTTAACCTTCCAGCACAAGTTATTTCCATCAAGCTTGATGGTACTAACTTTCTTGCCTGGAGTGCCCAATTAATTCCTCTTTTTCGGAGCTATGGCTTGATGGGGATTGTTGATGGTTCCAATCCCTGCCCTCCTCAATATTCTAGTGATGAACTCCGTGACCAAGGTGTTCTTAACTCTGCCTATGTAATTTGGCAGTATAAGGATCAAACCGTGCTTGGTTGGATTGTCTCATCCCTTTCTCCTTCAATTGTTTCCACTATTTATGGTCTGGAAACATCTCGGCTGGCTTGGCAGGCCCTCCATTCGCGTTTTGCTGCACCTTCCACTTCTCGAATTTCTCTCATCAAGAGAAAACTTCAGTCTCTTCAGCAAGGCTCCATGTCATGCCAAAGTTTTCTAGATGAAGTCAAATCTCTCTCAGATGAATTATCAGCAGTTGGCAAACCTGTTGAGGATTCTGACTTGATTTTATCTGTGCTCAATGGACTCAACTCCTCCTTTCACTCCTTTGTCACAACATACATGCTGCTTGCAAAGGAAAATTCCATGCATTTTTCTGACTTTCATGCTGAACTGCTCAACTATGATCTCATGCAGCAATTTCACAATCACACCATTCAACCCGAGACTGGTTCCTATGCTCTTTACTCCCACAAAAATAGTTCTAAACCAGGACCACGCAGTCACAATATCAATCGGTCTCGCTCTTCAGGTCAGTCCAAATTTCCTGGCTCAGTTCCCTCTTCTTCACCATTTCGGCAACCTCTACCCCACTTGCCATCTTCATCTTCTCCACCTGTGTCCCATGATTCTCGGTCTCGATCACCTTGTCAAATCTGCAAAAGAGCAAATCACCAGGCATTAGATTGTTACAACCGAATGAATTATGCCTTTCAAGGGAGGCATCCTCCAACAGAGTTGGCTGCTATGGTTGCTGCGGCCAATACCACTTACCTGAATGAGCATCAATGGTATGCTGATAGTGGTGCGAACATTCATGTTACTTCTGATGCAGCTAATTTGGCAATTTCTCAGCCTTATGAAGGTCCTGATACCGTGGGCGTAGGTAATGGGGCAGGTTTGATCATCTCACGTACTGGCACTGCTACTATTAAAACTCCTTCCTCTACTCTTGCTTTAAATGATGTTGCTTATTGCCCTCAAGCCTCTGCCCATCTTCTTTCCATTAATAAATTTTGTAAGGATAATAATGTGTTATTTGAACTTACCAGTTCTGATTTTTCTGTGAAGGACCTCAAGACGGGGGAGACGCTCATGACGGGGCCCAGTGATAGAGGATTGTATCCGATCAACCTACAACAACTATCATCATCTAAATTTCATGCTTTCTCCATGATTGTTGGGGTTAAGGCCTCTACCGCTACTTGGCATTGTCGTTTGGGACATCCTTCGTCGTCTACTTTGCATCATGTTCTTCATAATTATTCTCTACCCGTTAGTGATTCTTTCCATAAAAAGTCCATTTGTGAGTCGTGTCAACTAGGTAAGTCTAAGCAATTACCATTTTCTGCTTCCTCAAGAGAATCAACTGCTCCTCTCGAGTTAATTCATTCCGATGTATGGTCCACTACCACTCCATCTTTGAGTGGTTGTCTCTACTATGTTATTTTTATTGATGATTTTACTCGCTTTTGTTGGCTATATCCCATTTCTAATAAATCTGATGTTTATGCTACGTTTGTCAAATTCAAAATTTTAGTAGAAAAGCAATTTAATTATCCCATTAAGCAATTACAAAGTGACAATGGTGGTGAATACTGCTCCACCATTTTTAAACACTTTCTGAGTGATAATGGGATTTTTCATCGGCTCTCTTGTCCGCATACCTCTCAACAAAACGGTCTTGCCGAGAGGAAACATCGTCATATAGTAGAAATGGGCCTCACTCTCCTCGCGCAATCTGGATTACCTAAGAAATTTTGGGTCGATGCTTTTTTAACATCCATATTTATCATTAATCGGTTGCCCACAAAAATTCTCAATTTTTCTTCACCCTTTGAATGTCTATTTCATCTTCCTCCAGATTTTAGTTATTTTCGTTCCTTTGGGTGTCAATGTTTTCCGTGTCTTTGACCTTACAGGCCTAATAAACTCTCTTACCGTAGCACACCATGCATTTTCATTGGTTATTGCTCTAATCAGAAGGGGTTTCGTTGCTATGATCCTTCTTCCCGCCGTGTGTATATTTCCAGACATGTGATCTTTGATGAGACTGTGTTCCCTGCTCGTGTACAATCTCCTCTCATGGGCTCTGGCAGCAGGGTTCCCTCGACAGGTAATTCTCTACCCTTACTTCCTTCTCCTCCTTCACACATTTTCCCTTCATCTTCTCCTTCTCCTTCCATTTCACCACCTTCCACCACTCCCATAATTCCCACTGACCATGATTTCTCTATTCCACCAGACACTCCACTAGACCTCAACTCTCCTGTTTCCTCTTCTCCTAGCAACATCCTTGAGCCCTCACCTTCTACTCTGACCAGTTCAGCCCCTTCCTATCACGTTGTCACTAGATCACAAACCGGTCATCTTAGGCCTCGCACATACCCTGATTTTCATCTCTATTACTCAACACGTCACCCCCTTCGAGCTTGGCATGCAGGTGTTATTATTTCCGAGCCCCATTCCTATGCTCAAGCTGCTGCTATACCTGAATGGCATTTAGCTATGGAGTCTGAATTCCAAGCTTTGTTGAAGAATGACACTTGGACTTTATGTCCTCGTCCACCCGGCAAAAATGTTGTTCCAAGTAAATGGGTTTTTAAATGCAAACGCCGCCCAGATGGAAGCATTGACAGACTCAAAGCACGGCTAGTTGCAGTTGGTTATCTCCAACGTAGTGGTATTGATTTCTTTGACACATTCAGCCCAGTTATTAAACCATCCACAGTTCGCATGGTACTTGCCCTTGCTGTATCATTTAATTGGGACATTCGACAACTAGATGTGTCTAATGCCTTCCTTCATGGCATTTTGGATGAGGAAGTTTATATGACTCAACCTAAAGGTTTTGAAGATCCTACCAATCCACAGTTTGTGTGTAAATTACATAAATCTATTTACGGATTAAAACAAGCCCCTCGGGCTTGGTTTAATTCCTTATCCACTGCCCTTTTATCTCTTGGATTTGTAAGCTCTCAGGTTGATCCCTCTTTGTTCACTTATCACCGTGACTCTACTCATGCATTCCTACTAGTTTACGTAGATGACATTCTCGTGACATCTAATGTTTGGTCATTTGTTGATGAGTTGATCTCTAATCTTCAGCTAGATTTTGCTATGAAGGACCTTGGGCAATTATCATACTTCTTGGGTATTGAAGCTACCCGTGATTCTTCCGGTCTACATCTTCGGCAGACAAGATACATTATTGATCTCTTAGACCGTGTCAACCTTATTGGCATACGTCCTTATCGTGCCCCATGCGTTTCGGGTCCTAAGGTATCCAAATTTGATGGTGATCCCCTGCTTGATCCTTCCGAATATCGTCACACAGTCGGTGCCTTACAATATATAACTCTCACTCGCCCAGATATCGCTTACTCCGTGAATCAACTTTGTCAACATATGCAAGCCCCAACTACAGCTCATTGGACAGCAGCCAAGCGTGTCCTACGTTATTTGAAAAATACTCTGGACTTTGGTCTCCTTTACAAACCTGGTTCTTTCGCCATTAACGCATATTGTGACTCAGATTGGGCTGGTGACCCTGATGATAGACGTTCAACGTGTGGCTATGGCGTGTTTGTTGGTCCTAATCTTATCTCTTGGTCAGCAAAGAAACAACCAGTGGTATCTAAATCCAGCACTGAGGCTGAATATAGATGTCTGGCTCTAGTTACCGCTGAAGTATATTGGTTGCGTATGTTGTTATGTGAATTGGAAATTTCTCTTGATTCTCCTCCTGTTATCTGGTGTGATAACATTAGTGCTCTTGCACTTGCATCTAATCCTATTTTTCATGCCCGTTCTAAGCATATCGAAGTGGACTATCATTTTGTGCGTGAGAAAGTAGCACATCAAGACATCCTTTTGGAGCACATTTCGACTTCTATTCAGCCTGCAGATATTTTCACCAAAGGCCATACGGCTGATAGATTTTGTTTCCTTCGTGACAAACTGGCTATTTGCGATCTTCCTACCAGTTTGCGGGAGAATGTTAGTGATAAGGATACCAGTTTGCGGGAGAATGTTAGTGATAAGGATAATGATCTGACTTTATCTCAAATGTGATAACGATAAGGAGTTTATCTCCACTGGTTCTATCCTATATTTGAATATTTGTAATCTATGTTTATCTCTTGTAACAACCTTTGATTTTCTGAGTTTTTGATCTGATCCAAATGTAATTCCTCTCATATAAATATATGAATATACTCTGTATCTGGAAAGTTTTTTCCAGAACAGTTTGGTTTCTTTCACTCTCTACTTGTTAATCATCAGCCTAGCTTATAGTAATATAAGCTTGGGTTCATCTCTCTTATGACACTGATGACAAGTTTGCATGGGCTTCGCCTTCTGGTGATTTTGCATTTGGATTCTGACCCTCTTCAGGTGAAAAGGATCTATTCCTTCTTGCTATCTGGACTGCAAATGGAAATTAACCGGAGCCAAGAGGATCAAAAGTTGAGCTTACCACCAATGGACAGCTCGTTCTCCATGGAGGCTAAGAGATATGGAAGACAAAGACTGGTAATATGAGCAGCGAAGCAGTGCATGGTGCCATGCTTGGAGATTGAAATTGAATACCAGTATATGGAGAGCTTCAAGCACCCAACTAATACCATCTTGCCAACCCAGGGATTGGGTGTTGGAGCCCACTGTGCAGTTACTCTTTTTGAGGACCTGAGGTTTGCAAATGGACCTGAAAGATACTGGAGGAAAAGACTACCTCTTTCAAATGGGAGGTTGGATCAAACTGCTGTTGCCAGAAGTGCTCTAATCAAGATACTGAAGTCCAATGAACTAACTTCAGGCAGAGGCAAGCAAAATAAAGCAATTCTAATCCTCTCAGTCCTCTTAGGCGCTTCTGTGTTCCTCTTCAATTATAGAAGAAAATAATATTCACTGGACTTTTTCAACTTAATGCAACATGCAGAGAAAACCAGTTGGGTGACCAATTATTCACATAATAACTTACATACATAGTCTCTCTACCTCTAATTGTTACTCATCAGCCAAGCTTATAGTAATATAAGCTTGGGTTCATCTCTCTATGCCACTGATGCCAACTCTGCATGGGTTTTGCCTTCTGGTGATTTTGCAATTGAATTCTGACCCTCTCCAGGTGAAAAGGATCTATTCCTTCTTGCTATCTGGACTGCAAATGGTTGCCAAGAGGATCAAAAGTTGAGCTTACCACCAATGGACGGTTTATTCTCCATGGAGGCTAAGAGATATGGAAGACAAAGATTGGTAATATGAGCAGAGAAGCAGTGCATGGTGCCATGCTCAGAGATGGGAATTGTATACCAGTATATGGGAGAGCTTCAAGCACCCAACTAATACCATATTGCCAACCCAGGGATCGGGTGTTGCAGCCTACTGTGCAGTTGCTATTTTTGAGGACCTGAGGTTTGCATATGGAACTGGAAGCTGTTGGAGGAAAAGACTACCTCTTTCAAATGGGAGGTTGGATAAAACTACTGTTGCCAGAAGTGCTCTAATCATGATATTGAAGTCCAGTGAACTAACTTCAGGCAGAGGCAAGCAAAATGAAGCAATTCTAATCCTCTCAGTCCTCTTAGGCCCCTCTCTGTTCTTCTTTGTTTCTGTCGCTGCAATTTCTCTAGTTTTCTAATGCTTGAACCTCAAAAATCTGCAGCTTTATCACAGAATCCTGAGTACAAGAGGTGGTAGAAGCCTTTGGCACTGTCTATAAAGGGATATTACCATCAGGTTCTGGAAATTCTGTTGCTGAAAGGAAGTTGGAGAAGGTGGTGGGAGAAGGTGAGAAAGAATTCAAAGCAGAAGTGAATGTGATAGGCCAAACTCACCATAAGAATCCAGGACGCTTGCTGGGTTTTACTGCCATGAGGGTGAACACCGACTTCTGGTGTATGAGTTCATGCACAATGGCTCTTTATCAAGCTTCCTTTTCAGAGGCGCCTGAGGACTTGTGCCTGAATGAAGAATGCAGTAAACAGATCATCCATTGCAACATAAAACCCTCAGAACATAACTCTTGGATGATACTTTTACAGCCAAAGTTGCAAACTTTGGCTGCGAAAGCTTCTGATAAGCAACCAGACTTGAACACTCACAGGCATCAGAGGGACTATGGAGTATATTCAGAAAACTCGGGCAGCCTATATCTCTTATAATAACACATTATGAAGCATCAGCTCAACGCCAGGGTCAATCTGCAAAGCAAGGGATTCATCAATGTTTCCTTCAAACTAAATAATAAGGAACAAAATGGATCATTCTGCATTTTCAGTTGTGTTTGTTATAGCATTTATACAAGAACTTTTGGGGTTTCTATGTATGACTTTATTCTTTAGGGGTTTCTATATATAACTTCATCCCTACTTTGTCAGTGAATATGGTGATGGTGTTACATTATAAATTATAGTGAACTGGTGGAATTTGATCATTTAGTCAACTTCATCCAAAACTGTTCCACAGTTGAGGGGATTGTTAACTTTGCCATGGGCCAAGCAGCAATTTCTTAAGAAGCTGGGTAATAAAGAGTACCATAATTTGGACTAGTTTCAATGGAAACTCTCCTGTTTTTGTGCATGATGTCTTCAGCTTCAGCTTTTCCTTTGCTTTTGACTAGCCTGAAATTGATCCAACTCTCTTTAATTAATCGATTAAATGCATAAATGAATCCTATTCATTGTTTGAAGTAATAACAAAATTCTGGAAGACCAGGAAAGTTTGACACTGGAGAGAAGACAAAATGACAACACCATAAATTCTGGAAGAGGGCTTTGCTTTCTAACCATTACCATAATTTTAGAGCTCAACCCGGATGAGTAAATTATATTTCAGAATGTTCAGAAGATATTCTAAAGACATGCACCTTCTACTCACAGTTTCTTGCTCTTCTTGAACAGAGCAATGAACATCAATAGTTCAGCACCCAGGAATCTCCCCCTCCTCCAATTCCTTCACTGGGAAAACTCTACCAGAATCAGAACAATATATCCTCTTCCTTGGGGGACCCCCAAGTCACCTTCCCAATCAAGGAAATCATCAGGATTAATTTGGGCAATATATATCAAGAGTATACATCAAGAAGCTTTGCTCAAAATTGAAATACATCAAGAGCTGCCATTTTCTTCTATTTCACCTTTGGACTTAGGCAATCAATGGTAACAGTCTAACACACTCCTTAAGCTCCGATTGAGGTTGGCAGGGATTGGCAACTTTAATGACTTCAAAATCATAGCTCTGTGAAGGGAGACAAACATGAATCACAGGAAGATCAACAAGTCAACAACTATCAATCAGCAAGGAACAGGAAATACCTTTGGACATTTACGAATGAAAATTTTGAGAGTCCAGCTTTGAAGAGTACAGATAAGAGGGTTGAGTTTTCTTTTATTCTGCAATAAGATAAGAAGCATCAATGAAACAGTAAAAGGTTATATATAGAAGCCCTTCTAAATCACCGAAGAGACCCACAAGCAGATTTGAAGAGTAGATCATTGGAAAGTTACGGGATCCATTATCTAGCTAATTATCTATCAATTTCTAAGGCTTGATTGTAGTAGAAAAAATTTCTAATTACAATGCCACAAAATTGGTTGATCCATTAAAAACAAAAATGAGGCTCTTGACAGAAAATGATTAGGAATGCATGCATGCAACAAACACAAATGGAATATGATATAAGATTTTCATGGATTAAACAAAAATACATGGCAATATAGAATCAGGAGGATAAGGTCACAGACAGGACAATATTAAAAGAAATTATTATTTTTCTGACCTGAAAACCGAGGCATTCAGAACAGTATACATTTGTAAGTAGTCCATGGAAACCGGGGAACATATGCAGATGTTGTATTCTATCACATAAGGCAAACACTCAATATGCAATAGCATAACCAAGCCCAGAAAGCCATATATGCCTTTCTGTTTTGTTTTTTAACCTATTCTCATCTCTTATGACCAGAAGTTCCAAGGATGATATAACCTCACCAAATAAGTTAGAAACCGGCCCATCCAGCAGGTTGAGTAGCCAGCTTGCCCTCAATCTTCTTTGTCACCAAACAGCTGGGCATTATTGCCTCCAATGGGGGGTCTGGAAATGTTAGAGCTGGCAGCAGGGGTGGCTGTAAAAACTCTCTGTTCCAAAATCCCAAGTTTCAGGGCCAGAAGTTGCTTCTGTGGCTGGTTTGTTGTGATGACCATTTCTAAACCTAACAGACTCGCTATTGTTGTCTGGGCACCTACCTCAGAGAAAGCCTGCCATGGATTAGAGTCTGGGCCAGAGGAATTGGATTTTCTTTACTGGAGTTCCCAGCCTGTTGCTTCAATCTTTTCTCTGTGCTGTTATAAGAAGAAAACCCATCAGACACATGAATGGGTACAAAAAGATAAACTTCAGGTTTTGGTTGTGTTGACAAGCACAAGAAACTTCAGATTTCGGTTGTATTGAAAAGCACAAGAAACTTCACAAGAAGCAAATCATACCCCAGACTCACTGAAGAAAAATAAAGTACAATTGACTTAGCCAAACGTCTACCTTCTCATTTATAGGTTCCCTCCTGAACAAATCCCCACATCTAGGACAAGAAAAGGAAGAAAATGGGAGTCAAATTTTTTTCAACCAAATGTCAGCACTACCTTATCAAAAAGCATAGTTTTCCATTCAACCTCAGCAGCTCTATATGCAGGTGTAGTGTACTTTCTGATGTTGTCTTCTTCAATGGAAATTCCTCTGTTTTTTTACATGATATCTTCAGCTTCAACTTTTCCTTTTGCTTTTGACATGGCTGAGACTGATACTGTAATCAAAAATCACAGGCACAAGTAGATATTTAACAGAAGAGGATCCAAATCTCTTCAATTGATTAATGTATAAATGAATTAATCAAAATTTTTAGAGATAATTGTAGGGAGATGAACCTTGTACCTCTGAGTTTCTCATTCATCTTGAACAGAGCAATGTGCATCAACTGTTCAGCACCCAGGAATCTCTCCCTTCCTCCACAGGCAAAACCCTCCCAAAATCAGAACAATCTATCCTTCCTTCAGATTCCACTTCCTTGGAAAAGTCACCTTCCCAATCAAGAAATTAATTTGAGTAATAATATCAGAGTACCTTTTGATAATTAACAAGTCTATTTTGGTTTGATAAATTTAGCACACGCAATTCCCTTTTTCTTGCAAGAGAAAGGAAAAGTTAAAAAATAAAAATAAAATTTGAACTTAATAATTTTTTTAAATTATCAATTATAAAACTATTTTGCTTCTCAGAAAATTTAAGGGAAAATAGGGAAAAAAATTGAGGGATTTATTTAACACTTCTTAAGGAACCAAAAATGTTTTAGATGTTGTCAAATCCATGATTAAAACCTGTTTACTTCCAATTAAATGAGTTTAATCAAACACATGAAGTTGTGAATAAAATTGTTTTAAAAGCATTGAAATTCAAGTCATTAAAGTTGTCCATGTTCCAATTTAAACAAGTTTAAACACTTGAAATTGTCCATAAAATCATATAAAACAGCATTGAATAAAATATTGAATCATATATGCAATTATTTTTTTGCAGATTGCCAAATCAAAACAAAGCATGAAAAACGTGTTCAATATTTTTTTTCAGGCTTGAAGCTTCAAGAAAAAGAAAATCTTAAATCAAATAAACAATACTAGCAAATGAATTGGAACGTAAATACTTTTCTGAAGAAAAGAAGTTCATGCACAGAAGAATTACCTGACTGTACATTGGTGGAGTGCCACTTCCATTAAAATAGCACATGGTTGATCACTATTTCTGGAATGTGTGCTATATAACACCATTCTTCCCCTTTCTCAAATTGACACCGTTTTTCCAGTAAAGGACACTCCCTAACAATCAGATAAGAGAGGGAGTCTGGAAGCTTCTCTTTTGTCAAGTATTTGAGCTTACGACAGTTTCTGATATCCAATGCTTTAAGAGAGGTGAGGTGTTGAAGACCTCGTTTTTCAAGGATTGGAGCATCGGGCAGTTCTCCATTCCCAAATATTTGAGAGAGATGAGGTGTTGAAGACCCCGGGAATCTTGTAGTCTCTGTTTTGTCAAGTGTTGGAGCTTAGGGCAATTGTTGATATACAATGTTTCAAGAGAGGTGAGGTGTTGGAGACCCACTTCTGTCAAGGATTGGAGCCTTGGGCATCCATTAATTCGTAATTCTTTGAGAGAGATAAGGTGTTGAAGAACAGATCCTGTCGAGAACTGGAGCTCTGGGCAGTTTATGATCCCTAATTCTCGAAGAGAGGTGAGTTGTTGAAGCCCCCAATTGTCAAGAGACTTGAGATTGGGAAGCTCTACAATTTCAAGACAAGTTAGAGAATAGGGCAACTGACACTCCTTGGGAAATAATTCAAAGTCTTCACAACTACCTTCCATTCTTAAATGTGTAAGAGAGGTCAGCCTTTGCAAACCCCACTCCATCCGGGGCATGAGTTGGTTGCAGTTCCCAATCACAAGTTCACTTAGTTTGGAAGGCAAACCCTCTCTCTGAAACAACAATTCTGGACAATCCCATAAACACAACTCCTGTATAGATGAGTGCATGTGTGCCAAAGACCTAAGCTTGGAGCAACTAGAGATCCAACAATACTCCAATTTGAGACCAGGCAATGCGATAGATTCAAGATTAGGGCACTCCTGGATATGGATTCCCAAGACACATAAAGATGTGGGATCCCCCTCTGAAATCGAGATGAACAGCTTCCTAAGCCCCTTAAGACCATTGATTGCGAAATGAATCAACTCAGGGAAGATGCCTAATGAGAAGGATAACGAGAGAGAATCATCGATAACACCACCAAAGATCCTCAGCCTTTGAAGGGCTGGGAGATGACATCTGAACAACTCAGGTAGGAGAAACTCTAGTTTGGAACATTGAGAGATTGATAGTGATCTCAATGTAGTGGGTAAACCAACTTTGTGCAGGGATCTAGAAAAACTACAATCATAGATTTTCAGATCATAAATGTTGCTTTGCAAGATTTCCTCCTCTAGTAGAGACTCCACATAATCACATTTTCTGATTGAGAGCTGGTGTGGTGCCACTGGAAGTTGCTTCCACTGAGACACGTCTAAAATTTCAATTTCTGAAGTTTGAAGAGCTATAAAGTCACAAGCTGCCATTTGCAACTGCAATTTACCAAAATCCACCATCTTCAATTCACGGATGGCAAGAACTGTGAGTGAAGTCATAAGTAGCTGCGGACAATTATAAATTTGAAGTTCCTCCAATGAAAGAAGCTGTTCTGGTAATTTCCCAGTGAGTTTGGGACAACATCGCATAGAAAGCTTCTGGAGATGAGGGAATTCTCCACAACATAACCATTTCTCCCAATTCAGCATATCCTCAAATGATAGTGTTTCTAGGGATTGAAAGGAAGCATTCCCATGAAATTCACTTCCCACACACTCTACTCCATTCATTCTTGAGATTTGTAGATATTTAAGATGGGTTAGCTGCCCAAGTGGTGGCAATGTTGAGCAATTGCCACAACCCCGAAGTTCAAGGGACACGAGATTCAAGACTAAAGGATCTCCAAGCCAATTTGGAAATCTTACACCAGGATAGTTTCTGATCGAGAGCTATTTTAAATTTGGATGAGGTAGTAACTTGTTGAGTATATCATGTATTGTTGAACCACTTTGTATAACACCGTCAGTACACCTGTCATCCCAATCCAAGATTAACTCATCAAGATAACTCTTATCCTTCATATTAGCCTGTAATGCATCATTAACACTCACAACGTTCTTCATGTTTGAAATATAAAGTGCTCCTCGAATCTCTGAAAGCTCCCTTAATTCTCCGATTCTTAATCCACTCTTTTGGCCCACAATAAAATAAGTCAACCTCTGTAAACTTTTTAATCGACCAATACCATGATTGGACATTTCTTTCAATGAATCACATCCAAAAATATCAAGATGACGCAAATTAATCAATTTCCCCATCCTTGAAGGCAATTCATTAAGACATGAACACCTTCTTAGTATCATTGTTTGTAAATTGCACAAACAGCATACTGATTCAGGTAATTTTTTAATCATTGTGAAAGACAGATCCAAGTAACGTAAATGTTTCAAATTGCCTATCGATTTAGGCAAATCGATTATTTTATATTCTCGCAATGACAACACGCGGAGACACCTCATTTTTGGTAATATATCTTGCAAAACTCTTTTACTCAAAATATAAGAAGGCTCGTATTGTGATGGCTTCACGTCTAAGAATGTGTGAAGAGATTGAGCTTTAGTAATAGCCTCAAACTTTTTAAATGCAACCATTTGGTCATAATCAGTTTTGAAGTACAAAAAGTGACGAGTCTTCTCAGATACTTTTGGTACCTTATCATCATCTTCCACTCGAGCACAAAAATCTCCAGACACGTGTTGAGCCGATTCATGTATTAGATCATGCATTACAAAGCATGATCCTTTTTTTCTAATAGATTTTTGAAAGAATGACTTTGCAAGAAGCTCATCAAAATATGACTCACCTATCTCTTCCATTCTCCTTCCGTCGCTTTGTTGTGGACGTAGAAGACCTTCTGCCATCCATAATAAAATCAGCTCCACTTTGTCGAATTCGTGGTCTTGGGGAAAAATTGAACAATATGCAAAACAATGCTTTTGAGGTAGAGAAAGATGATGATAGCTCAATCTCAAAGATGGAAGAATTTCAGGACCACTCCGCAGATGCCATATTTCACTGTTCAAGATATCCTCCCATTCCCTTTTTTCGACCTTAGAGTGCAAGAGACGGCCGAGTGCTTTTACAGCCAAAGGCAATCCTTGGCACTTGTCCACAATCTGTCTGCCTATGGGTTCAAGCTCAAGGAATGCGTTGGAGTCTCTGTCCTGAAATGCAAGCTTTTCAAATAGCCTCCAACAATGTTGTGGGCTTAATTGTCCCAGATGACGAGTCTGGACTGCACGCATAGTTATTGCAACAGATTCATTACGACTGGTCACAACAATCTTGCTTCCCTGTGCTGCAGCAAGGAGTGGAGTTCGTAGCCTATCCCAACCTTCACCATCACTAGGCTCCATATCCCAACCTTCCCAATCACGAGGTTTCAAATCCCAGACGTCGTCAAGAACAAGCAGAAATTTCTTGTTACTAAGTTGGTCTTTGAGTTCAAGCTGAAGCTTATTTAGGTTGGGATATGGAGCCTAGTGATGGTGACAGTTTCTCGCCCCCACCTTCTTTCAGCCCAAGCCCAACTTTTTCTTGAGCAATAGACTCAAGCCTCGCAATCATCTCCTTCACCCTGGACTCCATGCTTAGAGTAGCAGATGGAGCCTTAACCCAAGCAGAGAACTTGTTCCACGCCCGATGAGGTCCGCCGGTTTGGGAGTCAGCAGCTTCGATCTTGGACCGCAAAGCGTCGGTAGCGATCTCGTCCAACAGGTCCTCCGCATCATACACAGCATCCTTAACATGGACCAGCCACTCTTTGACTAGTGGGTCCGAAAATTGCTTCACCTCCGCGTCATGGAGCACTTTGTGGACAACTAGCAATTTCCTCTTCAACTTGCGGAGAAGTTCATCGCTGAGATAGTGTCGCCCAAGGAAGTTTATGAACTCCGGAGAAGCCAACCTATCGAATAGAAGTTGAAGCGAAGCCGAGAGGAGTGCGTCCGCCATATCTGTTGTTGAGTGTTGCTTTGCAGAAGAAATTCAACTCAGGGAAAATGACGGTAACCAGAATATAGAATGACACCACTAAGCTGCAGCACACTGGTTTGTATTTGCCTCGATGCAGTCTCTGGGTTCAGCAAAGTCATTGCAAATCGTGCAGCATGTTCACTAGATTCAAAAATAATAATAAGAAAAGCACGGGCATCATCACTACCAGACTGCACCACCCATCAAAGTACCAAACGCAGGCCCAGACAGCGAAAGAGAGAGTTGTCTTGTCCAGTCATTTGCGTGTACACCATATTCAAAAAAAAAAAAAAGAACAATAATAATAATAAAATAAAAAATCGCATCGAGGTTGCGCATGGGCAGAGTCTTAAAGCCACCGGACCACTCACTTATACAAGAGCTTTGAGTTAAAATAATTCATTTAAAATAAATAATTCCAAAATGAAAACAATAATTATGGATTTTAAGTATTTTTTAAATGATTAAATCCATATTCAACGACTATAATTTTAAATTTAATTTCAGAATTAGTGAAAAGCCCATGAGAAAAGACAAAAAAAAAACCCTCTTCTTTTTTCTTCTAATTATAATTATTATAATTATTATAATTTTATTTTTTGATACTAATATTCTTATAGTTATAGTTCTACCATTTTTAAAGTAGGCTAACGAATTTATTTGTTTCTTTAACAGTACTTTAACTTTGGATCCTTAATTGGATTGGTATTCTTCCATAAATTTAGAACTTAAAAATAGTTAATTTTGAGAGGGTTGGAAGTATTTCTTATTACTTAAAAATATTTTCTTCTATAAAAATTAAGAAAATTTTGGAATAATTTTTTAAAATAGTTCTCAAGAAACAGCTTTCAAAAAATAGTCCATTAATCAATTTCTAAAATTATAATATTCACAATTTGCTTTGTCTCCTTTCAAATATTTTATAAAAGCAATTTTTTATTTGTAACACTTTATTGTTAATTATTTTTCATATTTATACAATTATTTTTAAAATTATCCCACTAAAACAAGTGAAAATAGTCATAAACAATCAAAATGCCACTCTTAAATAAGTATCACATTTTCAAAACAAGTTCTTAAAGAAGTCTAAAACCAATGATGCAAATATGGATTTTAGATGAAATATCAATGGTTTAATTTTATAGAAATATATGTATATAAAAGGAAAATATTGATTTAATGGAAATTTATGTAAAAAGAAAAAACCACAAAAATTAACTAAAAAATATGAAAATTTTACATGAATAAAATGGATCTTCTACATTTTCAGTTGTGTTTGTTATAGCAGTGATACAAGAACTTTAAGTTATGTTTGGTTCCGGAAAGTACAAAGGAAAGAAAAAAAAAATTTTAAGAAAAATGGTTTTCTTATATTTGATTATCCTATAAAATATTTCAAAGAAAATTAAATATAATTAAAATTAATTAAAAATTTATGCATTTTAAAATTATTTTACCTTTATATTAATGAGTTAAAATAAATAAAATGAGTTTGAAGTAATAAATAAAAATAATTTATCATCTTTAATTTTATTTTTTATTTTTCTTCACTTTTCCTTTCTATTTTCTGTCCTTTACATTTTCCCTCAAATTTACCAAAAACCAAACATAGGTCTCTATGTATGACTTTATTCCTATTTTGCCAGTGAATATGATGTTGATTACAGTATAATTCATAGTGAACTGGTGGAATTTGATGTTGCTAACTTTGCCATGGGCCAAGCAAAAGTATCTTAAAGAAGCCAAGTGTTGACTGGTCTCAATTGAAATCCCCCTGATTTTGTACATGATATGTACAGTTTCATTTTTTCCTAGTGCTTTTGACAAGGTTGAAACTGATCAATGGGATCAAAACTCACATACACAAGTGAATATTTAACAGAAAAGGATCCACATCTCTTCAATTGATGAATGAATCAAATTCATTGTTTGAAGTAACAGCAAAATTCTGGAAGACGAGAAAGTTTGACACTGGAGAGATACAAAATAACTATCACAGCAAGTGCCGCTGCTCCAAGATGTGTCTATGTTGCACCTCTGAGGAAACCTGAAGATGATAGCAAGAAGGCACACTATTTCAGAACTTGGGAAACCCCAATCTATCCTCTTCCATGGAGGAAAAGTCAGCTTCCCAATCAAGAAAATCATCAGGATTAATTTGAGCAATATATCAGAGTATACATCAAGAAAGCCTTGCTCGAAATCGAAAAACATCAAGAGCTGCCATTTTCTTCTATTTGCTCTTCCCCGAATGGAATGCCTTCTGGAATTAGGTGATGAATGGGAACAGTCTAATACACTCCTTATGCTCTGATTGAGGTTGACGGGGATTGGCATCTTTGATGACTTTGAAATCGTGGCTCTGCGAAGGGAGACAAACATGAATCACAGGATCATCAACAAGTCAACAACTATCCATCAGCAAGGAAAATGAAATACCTTTGGATATTTACTAATGAAAAATGGGAAAATCGGTAACCATACACCAACTACAAAAAAATATGAGATTTTGGAATTTTACTTTTTTCTTTTTAATTTTGGTGTAAAATGGGAAAAAAACATTATTTATTCATATACTTTAATAGTGCTTCAAATTTGTTTCATAATTATGATAAAGTACACACCAATTTAATAACACCTATTAACAAGTACATGTGTCATATATTTTTATTATTATTTTTATATCAATATATCTCCCTTACTACTTGCCACATTTCCACTTTTTTTTTTCCTTTTCTGCCACCATAATCCATTGCCACCCATTGTAGTTTGTATTATTATTTTTCTTTTCTTTTTTTATATTCTTTTTAATATGCTCGTGCATTTTCTCATAAAACTTCTTTAATTTTAATTTATTTTTACTCTTTAATTTGTTTATATTTATTGATTTTAATTATTTCTTTTTTACATATTAACAATGTTTTCAGAACCAGACCGGTCATTGAACCGAAAAAGTTATTAGTTCACGGTTCATTGGTCGGACCGACGGTCGAACCGGTGACGTCACAAATATATAATTTATAAGTTATTAAAATTTAAAATAATTATAAAAATAAAAATAATAATTTATATACTATTTAAAAATTAAAATTTTATTTGAAAATCAAAAAATTAGTTTCAAATTTAAAAATTAAATTAAAATCATAATTTTAATTTAAAATTTAAAATTTTAAAATTCATTTTTAAATAAAAAAAACTTATTTTAAAATCAAAAATTGATTTAAAATTGTAATTTTTATTAATTTAAATTAAAATCATAAGTTTTAAACATGAAGTAAAAAAATAATAAATATAAAAATAAATAAATAATATAGAGATGAAATAAAAAATGATTAAAAAATAAATAAATTTGGAAGAAGGGATGAGAGGGTCGAGCAAAAATGGACTACTTTTTCTAGTGGGGGCTTCCAGTGGGGGTCGTTGGGAAGAAGAGGACTTTTCCTCCAGCAGTAGCAGCACGAGGTGTGGGCCTTTTCCTCCAATAGCAGCAGAAAACCCCCAGCAACAACAGCACGAGGTGGGGGGCTTTTCCTCCAACAGCAGCAACATGAGATGGGGGGTTTGGGGAGAGGGGGGTTGGCTTTTCCAGCGCGGGGTGTGGACGAGGGTTCCTGGGAGTCACGTGGGGGTGTTCCGATGGGCAAAAAATTGAACCTTTTCCAGCGGGAGTGGGGATGGGGCAAGGGTTCCAGCGGGGTCGTGGAAGGATGGGGTTTCCAAGGGGAAGCTTTTCTTTTCCAGCATGGGGGTGTTGCCGGTGAGGGACGACAACAATGGGAAGAAAAATTAATTTTAATAGAACCGGCCAGTTTACCGGTTGGACCGCCGGTTCAAGCGGTCCTACCCCGGTTCAATACCATTCCGGTCTAATTGGTCGAACCGGATCGGAACTGTGACTGGTCAACGGTCGAATCAGCCAATCCGATCCAATTTTAAAAACCATGCATATTAAACTTAAAATGATAATATATAATAAATAATTAATATAACAAATTAAATAAAAACAAAATATATAATGGACAAAAATGAAAATATTATCCCACAAATAATAATGATTTCAAATATTAATTATAATAAGACATTTTATAAATTAAGGTTTAAATTTAAAATTTCCATTTTATTATTTAGAAGTTTATGATATAAGATTTTTTATATTAATAATAAACAAAAGATTTATTTATTTTGTAAATTCTATCACATGTAAAAGTAAAAATATCATTGTAATACTATTTTACTTTTTACATTATTCTTCTTTTGATTTTTATTTTAAATTTATCATATCAAAATCACAATAAGTGATGGTGCTTTTATCAGTTTTCTTATGATTTTAAATTGATTGTGGATCTAACTTTTTTTTGGTTAAAATCTTTAAATTTTAATTAAAATAAAATATAAAAGAAAATATATTTTTCAAAAAAAATTGTATTTAACATTTTATGTTAATTTCATAAAAAATAGGTATATCCTTAAAAAAAAAATAGGTTTATTAATGCTTAGGAGAACCGGAAAAACTATTATACTTATCATGGTGTATATATTCCTTTAGAACCCTCGATAAGTACTTGGAGGTCTTTGTCCACCCCAAAAAGAACTTTGGGATCCTAGGTATATCCATTCTTAGAGGAACCAAGACCTCTATTTTCATTTTCATGGTTCATATATTCCTTTGGGGACCCTTGAGAAGGAATTAGAAGTTATTCCTCACCTTAAAATGGACATTGGAACCCAAGGTACATCCTAAAGACAATTTGGTACATGATTTACAAAAATTGGTACATATTTCATAAAATTTGGCATATCCTTAAAACAATTTTGTACATCCAATCCATGAGCTACCAAGACCTCTATATTATTACCCATAGTTTGTTTATTTCTTTAGGAATCTTTAGGAAGTAATTAGAGATCGTTCCCTACTCTGAAACGAACTTTGGAACCCTAGGTACATCCTTAAGGAAATTTGGTACATCGTTAAAAAATTTTGGTACATCAAATCCTCGGGTTATCGAGACCCCTAACTATATTCCCATAGTCCATATTATCCTTTGAGGACCCTTAGGTAGTGATTGAAGGTCATTCCCCACATCAGAATGAACTTTGACACTTTTGATACATCTTTTACAAAATTTGGTACATCCCTAAAAATATTTGGTACATATTTAAGCTATTGAAACCTCTATCTTATTACCCATGGTCCGTTTATTCCTTTAGGGATCTTTGGGAAGTGATTGGAGATCGTTCCCTACTTTGAAATGGACTTGGGAACCTTAGGTACATCATTGTGAAAATTTGATACATCCAATCCTTGAGCTAACAGGACACTTATCTCAATTTCCATAGTTCATTTCTTCCTTTGGAGACCCTCGGGAAGTTATTGAAGGTCATTCCCCACCTCCTAACAGACTTTGGCAACATTGGTACATTTTTTACAAATTTTGGTACATCATTTATAAAATTTGGTACATCCTTCACAAAATTTGGTACATCATGTACCAAATTTTGTGAATGATATACCAAGGGTTCCAAAGTGCATTCTGAGGAGGGAATCGACCCTCAATCATTTCTTTATAGGTTCTAAAATGAAATCATATACCATCCATGTTCATATGGGAGGCTCAGAAACAATAGGATCGGATGTACCAAATTTAACGAAGGATATACCAAATTTTGTGAAGGATGTACCAAGCATTTCAAAGTGTGTTTCAAGGTGAGGATCCACCCCCAATCACTTCCTTATGGGTTCCAAAATGAAATCATGGATCATCTATGTTCATATGAGGGTCCCGGAAACAATAGGATCGGATGTACCAAATTTAATGAAGGATGCACCAAATTTTGTGAAGGATGTACCAAGGGTTCCAAACTGCGTTCCAAGGTGGGGATTGACCCCTAATCACTTCCTTATGGGTTCTAAAATGAAATCATGGACCATCCATGTTCAGATGGGGGACCTGGAAGCAATAGGATTGGATGTACCAAAATTAATGAAAGATGTATCAAATTTTGTGAGTGATGTACCAAATTTTGTGAAGGATGTACCAAAGTTTGTGAATGATGTACCAAATTTTGTGAATGATGTACCAAGGGTTCTAAACTGTGTTGTATGGTGGGGATTGGTCCCCAATCACTTCCTTATGGTTTCCAAAATGAAATCATGGACCATCCATGTTCAGATGGGGGTCTTGAAAGTAATAGGATCGGATGTACCAAATTTAATGAAGGATGTACCAAGAGTTCCAAAGTGAGTTCCGAGGTAGGGATCGGCCCCTAATCACTTCGTTATGACTTCCAAAATGAAATCATGAACCATCCATGTTCATATGGGAGACCCGAAAACAATAGAATCAGATGTATCAAATTTAATGAAAGATGTACCAAATTTCGTGAATGATGTACCAAGCATTCCAAAGTGTGTTCCGATGCTAGAATCGACCCCCAATCACTTCCTTATAGGTTCCAAAATGAAATCATGGACCATCCATGTTCAAATGGGGGTCCCGAAAATAATAAGATCGGATTTACCAAATTTTGTGAAGGATGTATCAAGGGTTCCAAAGTGCGTTCCGAGGTAGGGATCAGCCCCCAATCACTTCCTTGTGGGTTCCAAAATGAAATCATGGACCATCCATGTTCAAAAGGGGGACCCAGAAGCAATAGGATCGAATGTACCAAATTTAATGAAGGATGTACCAAAATTTGTGAAGGATGTATCAAATTTTGTGAAGGATGTACCAAAGGTTCCAAAGTGCGTTCTGAGGTGGGGATTGACCCCCAATCACTTCCTTATGGGTTCCAAAAGATAGGCATGACTCTCTGTCAGAGGCATGCCTTTAGGATGACTACATTTGAGGTGTGGATTGGGTAGAAAGGCAAATGGAGGTATGTTGATAGCTTGAAAGGTTGACCCTTGACGTTCATATGAAATAAGCGATGGAATGATTCCTTGTTGATTTAAAACCATAGATTTTTTTGAAAGATTTTTTTTAAAAAAAATATTTATCATTTTTATAATTTTTTAATTGTTCATTTTTAATTTTTTTTTAATTTTAAATCTATATTATCATTTTATTTTATATTATCTTTTTATTTTTAACTACTTTTTTTATTTAGCTCATTACAAGAAACTAGCTAGTATATTTTGTTTCATTCACATAAATTTCAATTTGCATTATAAAATGGTACCAGTTGAATCTCTATCCAAAAATTTGGTACATCTAATCCTTGAGCTACCAGGACCCCTATCTTATTACTCATGGTCCGTTAATTCCTTTAAGGATCTTTGGAAAGTGATTGGAGGTTGTTCCCTACTCTGAAATAGACTTTGGAACCCTAGGTACTTTCTTAAGAAAATTTAATACATCCAATCCTTGAGCTAACGGGACACCTAACTTCCTTCCCATGGTTCATTTATTTCTTTGGACAACCTTAGAAAGTGATTGGAGGTTGTTCCCCACTTTAGAATGGACTTTGACCCCTTTGGTACTTCCTTTACAAAATTTGGTATATCCAATCCCTGGACTATCAAAACCTCTATCTTATTACCCATGGTTTGTTTATTCCTTTAGGGATCTTTGAGAAGTGATTGGAGATCGTTCCCTACTTCGAAACAAACTTTGGAACCCTAGGTACATTCTTGAGAAAATTTGATACATCCAATCCTTGAGCTAACGTGACACACCTATTTCCCTTTTTATGGTTCATTTATTCCTTTGAAGTCCCTCGGGAAGTGATTGGAGGTCGTTCCCCACCTTAGAACGGACTTTGGTAACCTTGGTACATCATTTACAAAATTTGGTACATCATTCACAAAATTTGGTACATTCTTAAAAAAAATTGGTACATCCAATTCTTGAGCTACCGGGACCCCTATCTTATTACCCATGGTCCGTTCATTCCTTTAGGGATCTATGGAAAGTGATTGGAGGTCATTCCTTACTTCGAAATAGACTTTGGAACCCTAGGTTTCGATAGCTCAAGGATGGGATGTACCAAATTTTTTTAAGGATGTACCAAATTTTGTGAAAGATGTACCAAATTTTATAAAAGATGTACCAAATTTTGTAAATGATGTACCAAGTGGTCCAAATTCCATTTCGAAGTGGGGAACGACCTCCAATCATTTCTTAAGGCTATCTAAAGGAATAAATGGACCATGGGAAGGAAGATAGGTGTTCTGTTAGCTCAATGATTGGAGATATCAAATTTTCTTAAGGATGTACCTAGGATTCCAAAGTCTGTTTCAAAGTAGGGAACAACCTCCAATCACTTTCCAAAGATCCTTAAAAGAATAAACAGACCATGGTTAATAAGATAGAGGTCCCGGTAGCTCAAGGATTGGATGTACCAATTTTTTTTAAGGATGTACCACATTTTGTGAAAGATGTATCAAATTTTGTAAAAGATGTACCAAATTTTGTGAAAGATGTAACAATTTTGTAATTGACATACCAAGGTTGCCAAAGTCCATTCCGAGGTGGGGAACAACCTCCAATCACTTCACAAGGGTCTCCAAAGGAAGAAATGGACCATGGGAAGAGAGATAGGTGTCCCGTTAGCTCAAGGATTGGATGTATCAAATTTTCTCAAAGATGTACCTAGGGTTTCAAAGTCCGTTTCGGAGTAGGGAACAACCTTCAATCACTTCCCAAAGACCCCTAAAGGAATAAATGGACCATGGGTAATAAGATAGAGGTTTCGATAGTTCAAGGATTGTATGTACCAAATATTTTTAAGAATGTACCAAATTTTGTGAAGAATGTACCAAATTTTGTAAATGATGTATCAAATTTTGTAAAGGATGTGCCAAGAGTGCCAAAGTTCATTTTGAGGTGGAGAATGACCTTCAATCACTACCTGAGGGTCCTTAAATGATAATATGGACCATGAGAAGATATATAGGGGTCTCTATAACCTGAGGATTGGATGTACTAAAATTTCTTAACGATGTACCAAATTTCCTTAAGGATGTACCTATGGTTCCAAAGTTTGTTTCGGAGTAGGGAATGACCTCTAATTACTTCCTCAAGATCCATAAAGAAATAAACAAATCATGGGTAATAATATAGAGGTCCAGGTAGCTCATGGATTGGATGTACAAAATTGTTTTAAGGATGTGCCAATTTTTATGAAATATATACCAAATTTTGTAAAGGATGTACCAAATTGTCTTTAGGATGTACCTTGGGTTCCAATGTCCATTCCAGGGTGGGAAACAATCTCCAATTTCTTCTTGAGGGTCCCCAAAGGAATATATGATCCATGAGAATGGAGATAGAGGTCTTGGTTCCTCTAAGAATGGATATACTTAGGGTTTCAAAGTTCCTTTTGGGGTGGGCGAGGACTTTTAATTTCTTATTGAGGGTCCTAAAGGAATTATACACCATGATAAGTATGATAGTGTTTCCGATTCCCCTAAGCATGAATTTACCTATTTCTTTTAAAGATGTACCTATTTTTTATGAAATTAATATAAAGGTTACATACATTTTTTTTATGAAAAATATATTTCCTTTTAGAACTCTCTGTTCTAAAACCCCAAGTTTTAGGGCTATAAGTTGCTTCTGTGGCTGGTTTGTTGTGATGGCCATTTCTGGTCCTAACCGACTTGCTATTGTTATCTGGGCACCTCAGAGAAAGCCTGCCATGGATTAGAGTCTGGGCCAGGGGGATTGTTAACCTTGCAATGGGCCTAGTAGCATTTTCTTAAGAAGCTGGGTGACAAAGAGTACCATAATTTGGACTAGTTTCAATGGAAATTCCTCTGTTTTTATATATCTTCAGCTTCAGCTTTTCCTTTTGCTTTTGACATGGCTGCAATTGATCCTGGAATCAAAAATCACTTCCACAAGTAGATATTTAACAGAGAAAGATCCAAATCTCTTCAATTGATTAATGTATAAATGAATTAATCAAAATTTTTAAGATAGTTGTAGGGAGATGAACCTTGTACCTCTGAGTTTCTTATTCATCTTTAACAAAGCAATGAGCATCAATTGTTGAGCACCCATGAATCTCCCTTCTTCCACAGCAAAACCCCTCCAAAATTTGAATAATCTATCATTTCTTTAGATTCCACTCAAAGTCAAAACAAGAAGAAAACATCATCAAAATTGAGACAGAAATAAGTGCATCAACCATCTCAAAGAGAGATTTATGCCTATTACTTACCTTTTGGATAGGTCAACTTGGTTAGTGCATACAATAGATCGGTTTTTCCATAGTCATAATTGAACTTTGTTTCTCATAAGAAATCTTCTATGCTCATCTTGATTACTTATATTGAAACACTGAAAGGAAGAAAAAAAACATAAAAAATGATGATTAGATGGGTTTGATGAATTTGGCACATGCAATTCCCTTTTTCTTGCATGAGAAAGGAAAGAGTAAAAAATAAAAATAAAATTTGAACTTAATAATTTTTAAAATTATCAATTATACAACTATTTTGGTTCTCATAAAATTTAAGGTAAAATAGGAAAAAAAATTGTAAACTTTTTCTCTTGTTTGATTGTTTATTGGAAAATTGAGAGAAAAACCTAAATCTATGAGGAATTTATTTAACACTTCAGGTTTTAGATGTCAAATCCATAATTTAGACTTGCTTACTTCCAATTAAACGAGTTTAATCAAACACATCAAATTGTCCATAAAATTATATAAAACAAAATTGAATAAAATATTGAATCATATATGTATATATGAAATTATAAATCTTATAATTTGGTATATTAGAGCAAGAAAAAACCAAAGCAATTTGAATTTCTTACTAATAAAACAGCTAACTAGAATACGCCTGAGAGTTGTTTTGTGCCCTGAATATAAGAAATAAACAGAGAACATGGAAAAAACCAATATGCATATATCCATGTTTTTACTTTATTTTTTTCTTCATTTTTGAACAGTTATAAATGGTTCATTTAATTTTTGCAAATTGCCTAATCAAAACAGAGCATGAAAATGTGTTCAATATTTGTTTCCAGTTAGACGCTTCAAGAACAAGAAACTCTTAAATCAAATAAATAGTACTAGCAAATGAATTGGAACATAAATACTTTTCTGAAGAAAATAAGTTCATGCATAGAAGAAACAGTTGAATGAGCTTAACTAAGGTAATACCTAAAGTCGGTTAAGGTAGTACCTAATGTATAGTCACCAAAATACTAAAGGCAAACCAATTGACCACACTAATTAATTACATAATGACGTGCTTTAAGGGTCACAAATGGAATAAGTAATATCCACAAATGAAGTTCCGAGACTTTAGATAGGTAGTACCCAAGTTTTACTTAGGTAGTACCTAAGGGTTGGTTAAGATAGTACCTAAGGCAAATTAAGGTAGTACGTTAGGGCTATTAAGGTAGTACCTTAGGGCTATTAAGGTAGTACCTAAGGTACAGTCACCAAAATACCAAAGTTGAACCAACTGATCACACTAATTAATTACAAAATGACATGTTTTAAATGTCACAAATGAAGTAAGTAATATCCACAAATGAAGTTTTGGGTACAATCACCAAAATACCAAAGTTGAACCAACTGATCACACTAATTAATTACAAAATGACATGTTTTAAATGTCACAAATGAAGTAAGTAATATCCACAAATGAAGTTTTGAGGCTTTACATAGGTAATACCTAAGTTTAACTAAGGTAGTACTTAAGGTAGATTAAGGTCGTACATAAGGGTTAATAAGGTAGTACCTAAGGTATAGTCACCGGTCGAGGTCCGATCGATGACCGATTGACCGGTTTGTCGGGACCCAATACTTTAAGAGTCTCATGTGCTTCATTTTATGCACCATTTTTTCTGGTTCTTTAATGGCTTCGCTGATTTAATGGTATAGGAGAGATGTTTGGTGTTATTTCTTGCTAATAGAGCTATCTTGGACACAGATTTGTGAGTCTAGGACACATTTGGAGGTTAGGGTTTCGATTTTTGGGTACCCACTCTCTCCACCCGAGCTCTATTTCGTTTTTCCCGGATTCTTTTGGATTCCCATGGCTCCTAGACGAGTCGAAAGACGCATTTTGACACCGTCTTGGAGTTTTGGATTTGGGTTTCTAAACTGAAATGAGAGATTTTGAGTTTTGGGGAGTAAAGAAAGATGAGAGAAAACTTCCAAATGAGAGAAGGTGATATGGAGGTTGAGATGATGTTGAGAATGTTGAGCTGGAGAAACAGAGGGGCAATTTGGGCATAAAAGATGGAGCTGACTCAGAGTGCACAAAAATGGTAAAACTTTTCATATTAAAAGCTGATTTTCATATTTCCCATTATTGGGTTTTAAAAATGCTATTATGTTGGGATGGGAAGCCCAAAACACAACTTTCCCAAAAAGAAAGAAAAGCAAAAAAGCCGATGCCAAACTTCGTTGTGTAGGGCGGGTGGAGCTTTCCAAAAAGAAAGAAAAAGCAACAAGAGTTTTGACCCAAAGTAGTACATTAAAAAAAAAAAAATCCAAAAAATAAACTTGTTTCCAAAATAATGCCCAATCTAGTGCGTTTGTGACACATAAGTTATCATGTTATAAATCGTAATTGGTGACTACGATTTTATTTTTCTAAAACGGTTAGAAACCGTAGTCACTAACCACGGTTTTAACTTTAAATTTAAAGTCGCAATTGGTGACTACGTTTTTGAATTCTTTTAAAAATGGTCAAAGCCGTAGTTACCAACTGCCGTTTAAACTTTAATTTTTTTTATATATAAAAAATCATGTTGTTTTACTTAAAATATTTAACTTTTATTTTTTTAAGTAAAAATATTATATTATTTTGATTTTAAGTAAAACTTGTCTCATCATTTAAAAAATAATAATACATGAAATTAAATAATTGATATTTGTAATTTGACATAAAAATATATATTTTTAATTTTATTAAAACAATTGGCACTATATTTAATATAAATATAATTAGTTAATTAAAATTAAATATAAATGAAATACAATAAATTATATTTATTTAAAATAAATAAATTATAAAAGTCTCTTTAGAAAAAAACAAATAATATAAATTATTATATTAATTAATAAATTATTATATATTATATGTAAGTGGTATATAATATCATATATATATATAAAAGTTTAATTTAAATTTAAAATTTATCATATTTTTATTTTAATATATAAATAAATTATTATCATATCGATATGATATTATGAACTTAAATTAAAATATGATAAATTTTAAACTTATATTGAATTTATATATATGTGATATTATATACCACTTACATACTTACGTACATATAGTATAAAAAAAAATTATTAATTAATATAATAATTTACATTATTTGTTTTCTTAATAGGCTTTCATAATTTATTATATTTTATTCATATTTAAATATAATTAACTAAATATATTTATATTAAATATAGTGCCTAGCTATTGTTTTAATAAAATTAAAAAATATATTTTTATATCAAATTAAAAATATCAATTATTTAATTTCATATATTATTATTTTTAAATAATGAAATAAATTTATTTAAAATCAAAATAATATAATATTTTTATTTAAAAAATTAAAGTTATATATATATATATATATATATATATATATATATATATATATATATATATATAAAGTTAAAGTCACAATTGATGATTATGACTTTAACAATTTAAAAAAAAAAATTATAACTATAATCACCAATTACGGCTTTAAACTTAAAGTTAAAATTGTGATTAATTATTACGGTTTCTTACCGTTTTAATAAAACTATAATTACCAATTATGATTTTATGATATCACAACTTATATGATTATATATTGGACATTATTTTGGAAGCAAGTTTATACTTTGAAATTTTTTTTTTCAATGTACTTGGTCATAACTCAAGCAACAAAGCATATTCCAGTTTATCCTCCTTTTTTTTTTCTTTTTTTTTTTTGTTGTTATTCTGAGGCTTGCCCCAATGCAATTTTTGGGTTCAGCAAAATCATTGCAAATCGTGTACCATGTTCATCAGCTTCAAAAATAATAATAATAAAAAAAGCACGGGCCATCACCATCACCAGACTGCACCACCGAGGCACCGATCAAAAGCAGGCTCAGAGAGAGTTGTCTTGTCCCTGCCATATGCGTGTACACGAGATTCAAAAAAATGGAAGTCCTATAGGAAACCACAGTGGGTCTTTTGATGGTCTCCTCCAGTCCTCCTCGGTCCCCACTTTTGTCCTCCCATATCCGCCAGATTCAAATAAATTAAAAAATAAAAAGCATAGAAACATTAAATTGAGTATAATTGTATTTACATTAAATGAATTAATTAGATTGAATTTATATTAAATTTGCATTAAACTAAAAGTGCAGAACGATGAAGAGGCAAGAAGTGACATGAAGAGGCTGGAGAGGTTTGTAATGGTGTCTCCTGCTGATCTGATCTTAAGACAACACAGGGGCTTATACCTCTTAAGCTCCACACCAGGGTTCAATCATCAATGTTTTCTTCAAACTATATAAAAAGGGAATAGAAATGGATCATTCTGCAACAATTTCTTAAGAAGCTGGGTAACAGAGAGTTAATGGAAACTCCCCAGTTTTTGTACATGATATCTTCAGCTTCAGCTTTTCCTTTTGCCTTTGACAAGAATCAAAACTCACATACACAACTAGAAAATGATACATATCTTCAAGTGATTAATGCATAGATGATTCATACTCATTGTAGAGAAAGTTTACACTGGAGAGAAACAAAATGACTTGACCATTGAGTACCACAATTTGGATTAGTTTCAATGAAAATTCCCCTGTTCTTGTGCATGATATCTTCAGCTTCAGCTTCTGCTTTTCCTTTTGCCTTTGACAAGAATCAAAACTCACACATACAAGTAGATATCTAACAGAAATGACAAGACCATAAATAACTATAACAGCAGTGTTGATGCTCCAAGATATCTGATGATGATCAAGAAGGTAGGCTATTTCAGAACTTGAAAAACCCCACCAACAGATACCATAATTGTAGAGCTCAACCCAGATGAGTAAATGAAATATCAAAATTTTTAGAGATAATCCTAGGGAGATGGAATGCCCTTCTACTCCGAGTTTCTTATTCTTCTTGAACAGAGCAATGAGCATCAACTATTCAGCACCCAGGAATCACCCCTTCCTCTGATTCCTCCACAGGCAAAACTCCACCACAAAATCAGAACAATCTATCCTTTCTTCAGATTCCACTTCCTTGGAAAAGTCACCTTCCCAATCAAGAAAATTAATTTGAGTAATGATATCAGAGTACCTTCGGATGATCAGCAAGTCAACAAATATCAATCAGCAAGGAAAAGGAAATACCTTTGGATATTTAGGAATGGAAAATTTGACAGAGCCCAGCTGGCACCTGCGCTGCACAGAAAGGCTTGAGCTTATGATTATTCCATGGCCCAGGCTTTAGACAGTTCTCAATTTATTCTGTAATAAGATTAAAAGCATCAATGAAACGCTAAAAGTTTATAAAAGCCCTCCTAAAGACAAAGAATTGGTAAGAGAGCTCACCCAGGGCCTGGTAAAACAACACTGTTGAATGAAACCGCCATTCAATTGTCCAACTAATGCATTTAGATATAGTAGATAAGACATGGAAAAAGAAATGTTAGCAACTGACAAACAATTCCCAATCTCCATGTTTGCAATATGTTGAAAACAACAGCAAAAAAGAAAATGCTAAAAACAGTTCAATAACTCATTTGGCTAATAATTTTCTAAAAGCGGTTTGCATAAGACCTGGATGAGGAATCAACCCCTCTACCTCACACCACTTTAATACCAAAGATTCGGACTCAGAACTCAAAACCCCGCTAAGTTAGTACTCTCATGGAAGCAATTGAATTCAACCAAATTCAAGAAGAAAGCTTCTTATTATAATGAGACCACAAAATTAGTTGATCCCCTGCAAACTAAAAATGTGGGTCTTGACAGATGACTAGGAAGGCATGCAGGTAACAAACACAAATGAAATATGCTAAAAAAAAAGTTTATCAGTGAAACTAAAATACATGGAAAAACAAGCAAGAGGAACTAAAAACGGAGGCATGTGGAAAAGTGTACATTTGTAACCCAACGATTAGTCCATGGAAATCGGGGAAACATATTCAAAACCCCAAGTTTCAGGGCCAGAACTTGCATCTGTGGCTAGTCTGTTGTGATGATCATTTTTGGTCCTAAGAGACTTGATATTGTTGTCCCTCAAAATGGGCTGGTGTTGTTTGGGCTCAAGACCTAAGAAAAGCCAAAAGCAAGAAGAAAGCAATATCAAAATTGGAGCAGAAACAAATGCATCAACTGCCTAACAAAGTGATTCATGTATATCACTTACTTTCTGAAGAGGTCCACTTGGTTAGCGTGCAATAGACCAGCCTTTTTTGGCATGGACTCCCGATCAGTGCAAGCTGCTGAACCAAAAGAGAGTTCAAACAACTAAAAAATTTGACTAATTCTAAATGATCTCATATCTAAAAATACATTGGCATAAGAATATTGTTGTTTAGTTCACATGTTTTTCCATAGTCATATTCGAACTTTGTTTCTCATAAGAAATCTTCAATACTCATCCTTTCCCAAATTACCTGCTGTATATTGGTGGAGTACCACGTCCATTAAAATAGCACACGGTTGATCACTATTTCTGGAATGTGAGCTATATAACGCCATTCTTCCCCTTTCTCAAATTGACACCGTTGTTCTAGTAAAGGACACCCGTTGACATGCAGATAAGAGAGGGAGTCTGGAAGTCTCTCTTTTGTCAAGTATTTGAGCTTGCGACAGCTTCTGATCTCTAATGC
The DNA here is from genome assembly GCF_004353265.1 of Vitis riparia. Lineage (NCBI taxonomy): Eukaryota > Viridiplantae > Streptophyta > Magnoliopsida > Vitales > Vitaceae > Vitis > Vitis riparia. The sequence continues at coordinate 18,548,652 of NC_048435.1, read as the reverse complement.
TTTAAGAGAGGTGAGGTGTTGAAGACCCTCTTCTGTCAAGGATTGGAGCATTGGCCAATCCTCGATTTGGAATTGTTTGAGAGAGATGAGGTGTGGAAGACTCGAGGAGTCTTGCAGTCTCTGTTTTGTTAAGTATTGGAGCTTAGGGCACTTGGAGATGTGCAATCTTTTAAGAGAGGTGAGGTGTTGAAGGCTCACTTCTGTCAAGGATTGGAGCCTTGGGCATTTATCAATTCGTAATTCTTTGAGAGCGATAAGGTGTTGAAGAACCGACCCTGTCGAGAACTAGAGCTCTGGGCAGTTTATGATCTTTAATTCTAAAAGAGAGGTAAGTCGCTGAAGCCCCCTGCTATCAAAAGACTTGAGATTTGGAAGATTCCAGATTGAAAGATTAGTCAGAGAAGAGGGCAGCAGACACTCCTTGGGAAATAATTCCATGTCTTCACATCCACCTTTCATTCCTAAAAATGTAAGAAAGTCAGCCTTTGCAAACCCCACTCCACCTGCGGCGTGAGTTTGTTACAGCTTTGAAATTGAAGTTAACGTAGGTTGGAAGGCAAACCCTCTCTCTGAAACAGCAATTCTGGACAATCCCATAAACCCAGCTCCTGTATATATGAGTGCGTGTGTGCCAACGACCTGAGCTTGGAGCAACTAGAGATCCAACAAGACTTCAAGTTGAGAGCAAGCAATTCGATAGTTTCAAGATTAGGGCAATTCCATAGATGCAAGGAACATAAAGACGTGGGATCTCCCTCTGAAATTGAAATGGAGAGCTTCTCAAGCCCCTCAAGATCATCGATTGTGAAATCAGTCAACTTTGGGAAGATGCCTAATGAGAAGGACAATGAGAAAGAATCGTCGATAACACCACCATCGATGCTTAGCCTCTCAAGGACTGGGAGATGGCATCTGAACAACTTAGGTAGAAGAAGGTCCACTTTGGTACAGTTAGAGATTGATAGTGATTTCAATGTAGCTGGTAAACCAACTTTGTTCAGAGATCTAGAGAAACAACAATAATAGATTTTCAGATAATGTATGTTGGTTTGCAAGATTTCCTCCTCTAGTAGAGACTCCATAGAATCACATTTTATAATTGAGAGCTGGTGTGGTGCCACTGGAAGTTGCCTCCACTAAGATACGTCTGAAATTTCAATTTCTGAAGTTTGAAGAGTTGTGAAGTCACAAGCTGGGATTTACAACTGCAATTTACCAAAATCCACCATCCTCAATTCACGAATAGCAGGAACAGTGAGTGAAGCCATAAGCAGCCGCGGATATTCAACAATTACAAGTTCCTCCAATGAAGGAAGTTGTTCTGGTAATTTCCCAGTGAGTTTGGGACACTCCTGTATAAAAAGCTTTTGGAGACGAGAGAATTCTCCACAACATAACCATTTCTCCCAATTCAACATATCCTCAAATGATAGTGTTTCGAGGGATTGAAAGGAAGCATTCCCATGAAACTCACTACCCACACACTCTACTTCATTCATTCCTGAGATCTGTAGATATTTAAGATGGGTTAGCTACCCAAGTAGTGGCAGTGTTGAGCAATTGCCACAACCCCGAAGCTCAAGGGACAAGAGATTCAAGAGTACTGAAGAATCTCCAAGCCAATTTGGAATCTTGCACCAGGATAGTTTGTGATGGAGAGTTGTTTTAAATTTGGATGAGGTTGTAAACTGTTGAGTATATCATCAGTTGTAGCATCATGTTGTGTAATACTACCATTTGTAACCCAACCAGATTCCCAATTCAAGATTAACTCATCAAGATAACTCTTATCCTTCATATTAGCCTGTAATGCATCATTAACACTCACGACGTTCTTCATGTTTGAAATATAAAGTGCTCCTCGAATCTCTGAAAGCTCCCTTAATTCTCCGATTCTTAATCCACTCTTTTGGCCCACAATAAAATAAGTCAACCTCTATAAACTTTTTAATCGACCAATACCATGATTGGACATTTCTTTCAATGAATCACATCCAAAAATATCAAGATGACACAAATTAATCAATTTCCCCATCCTTGAAGGCAATTCATTAAGACATGAACAACTTCTTAATATCATTGTTTGTAAATTGCACAAACAGCATACTGATTCAGGTAATTTTTGGATCATTGTGAAAGATAGATCCAAGTAACGCAAATGTTTTAAATTACCTATCAATTTAGGCAAATCAGTTATGTTATAGCCACGTAATGACAACACGCTAGACACCGCATTTTTGGCAATATATCTTGCAAAACTCTTTTACTCAAAATATACCAAGGCTTGTATTGTGATGGTTTTACCTCTAAGAATGTGCGAAGAGATTTAGCTTTGGTAATAGCCTCAAACTTTTTAAATGTAACCAGTCGGTCATAATCACTTTTAAAGTACAAAAAGTGACGAGTCTTCTCATATACTTTTGGTACCCTATCATCATCTTCTTCTTGAGCACAAAAAACTTCAGACACATATTGAGCCAATGCATGTATTAGATCATGCATTACAAAGTATGATTTTTTTTTAATAGATTTTTGGAGAAATGACTTTGCCAAAAGCTCATCAAAATATGACTCACCTATCTCTTCCATTCTTCTTTTGTCGCCTTGCTGTGGATGTAAAAGGCCTTCTGCCATCCATAATAAAATCAGCTTCTCTTTGTCGAATTCATGGTTCCGGGGAAAAATTGAACAATATGCAAAACAATGCTTTAGAGGTAGAGAAAGATGATGATAGCTCAATCTCAAAGATGGAAGAATTTCAGGACCACTCGGCAGATGCCATATGTCACTGTCGAAGACATCCTCCCATTCCCTTTTTTCGACCTTAGAGCGCAAGAGACAACCGAGTGCTTTTACAGCCAAAGGCAATCCTTGGCGCTTGTCCACAATCTGTCTACCTATGGGTTCAAGCTCAAGGAATGCGTTGGAGTCTCTGTCTTGAAATGCAAGCTTTTCAAACAGCCTCTAACAATGTTGAGGGCTTAATTCTCCCAGACGATGAGTGCGGACTGCACGCATGGTTGTTGCAACAGATTGATCACGACTGGTCACGATAATCTTGCTTCCCTGTGCTGCAGCGAGGAGTGGAGTTCGTAGACTATTCCAACCTTCAAGATCGCTAAGCTCCATATAACCTTCATCACGAGGCTTCAAATTCCAGATGTCATCGAGAACAAGCATAAATTTCTTGTTACCAAGTTGGTCTTTAAGTTCAAGCTGAAGCTTATTTAGGTTGTCAGAGTCAGTTTTAGAACCAATTTCCTCAAGAATTGTTTTGGTGACCTTGATAAGAAGAAACTCAGTGGAAACACAGACCCATGCTTTCAAGTGGAAGTGTTCCTTCACTCCCTCATTGTTATAGAGAAGCCGAGCAAGCGTGGTCTTGCCGCTGCCGCCCATGCCCACTATGGACATCACCTCCATTTTTTCGCCTGTTGTATTGTCAGAAAGCAACCACTTCACCGTCTCCTTCTGAATTTCATCCCTGCCGAGCACAATGGACTCATCCTCCAACGAAGTGGATATTGGTGATCTTGGTCTTGGTGACAGTTTCTCACCCCCACCTTCTGCCAGCACGAACCCAACTTTTTCTAGTGCAATTTTTTCTAGTAGAGCAATCATGCCCCTGACCCTGGACTCCATGCTTTGGATAGCAGTTGGAGCCTTAACACAAGCAGCGAACTTGTTCCATTTGTTGGAAATAAGTATAGAATGAGAAAAATTGACTCCAAATTCACCCACTTGAAATGGTATATTTGAGGAAACTTGTTATAAACCGAACAGGTTCATGACTATTCCAAACAGGTACGTGTCTATTCCGAATAGGTATATACCTATTCTAAACAGACACCAGGAAGACTATAAATAGACTTTCTACCCTTGCATTAAAAAAAAAAAAATGATATAGAATTAATTCCTGAATATTTCTCTCTCTCTTCTTTGCATCCTTTGTCAGTTCGAGTACAAAACACAAGTTGTGTTCGTGGTGTTCTACAGATTGAAGTGCTGCTTCTGTAGAACTGAAAATCCGTTCTATCTTGGGAGACATTTATTCACTACCTTGAGCACCAGAGAGGGAATAAAATTGTCTTAAGGAAACAGTGTTGTCACTGGGCTCGGATTCATAGAATTAAAGTAAGTTCTGTAATTTCATTTATTTTATTTACATACTTATTTAATGTTTACTTAAAGTATAAACTGTAAAAAGACTTTTGTTCTAACAATCTTAAGACAATTTTATTTTAACCTTTTTATTCAAAAGCAACAATAACAATAGAAGAGCACAACGTTCTCCAAATGGAAGTCACTCAATTAGTTGATTTTCATTAATAATAATCCAAATTGCAATGAAAAGCACTAGATTGCAGCAACACAATCCAAATTGCGAGATAAAACAAAGTGATTAACAAAAGGCCCCTTTTGTAAGATCTGGAAATCACATTTAGATATGTAACAAACACATGGCCGGAAAAAAAAAAAAAAACACTACTTAAACCCATCCACATATAGAAACCCTAGGTTTCCAGTAACCTTAAGGAACCAATCCCCAATATCAAACGCCGTGTTGCTGTTGTGGATGTAATTCCAAATCCAAGTTGGGGTCCTTCAATCCCAATTCCAAGTTCTCCAGGCAACCAAACGACGCCTGATACCTCAATTAGGTTTAGTACCATTTTCCTTCCTTTTTTCCGAACGGTTAACGGGGAATAGACCGACTGGAAAATAGAATCAGAAAACCCTATTGAAACGATATTGATTGAACAACAAAAACCCCAGATCTCGGATATTCGGAAACACCTTATTTCGATTGCAAATCGAAAAACATGGATTAGTAATCAAAACACAAAGCCATGTTAATAAAAAACTCCAGAAATCAGATCCAACACAATCGGAGAAATGAAAATCGAGATCTAAATGTAAAAGATAGAGATTACTGACTTTCTATTCATCTATTATTATTATTTTTTTTTTTAAATCAGAATTTTGTATTCTGAATTTTCTGCATTTCTGTTTTTGTAACAGAAATCAAATGGCATCTTCAAGCAATATTCCTACAATGAATTTGACTCATGGAGAAAAACCAGAGAAATTCAATGGGAATGAGTTCAAACGTTGGCAACAAAAGATGCTCTTCTACCTCACCACATTGAACTTGGCAAGGTTCCTTCATGAAGAATGTCCCATACTTGCAGAAGGAGAAACCAACAAGGAAAAGGTTGCTGCCGTGGATGCATGGAAGCATTCTGACTTCTTATGCAGAAATTATGTGCTTAATGGCTTAGACAATACACTTTACAATGTGTATTGTTCACTCAAGACAGCAAAGGAACTATGGGATTCACTTGACAAGAAATACAAAACCGAAGATGCTGGCATGAAGAAATTCATAGTCGGCAAATTTCTTGATTTCAAAATGATTGATTCCAAAACAGTTATAAGTCAAGTTCAAGAACTGCAAGTAATTCTTCATGAAATCCATTCTGAAGGAATGAGTCTTAGTGACTCATTTCAAGTGGCTGTTGTGATTGAAAAATTACCACCACTATGGAAGGACTTCAAGAATTATCTCAAGCACAAACGCAAAGAGATGAATCTTGAAGAATTAATTGTGAGGTTAAGGATTGAGGAGGACAATCGAAAAAATGAAAAGAAGGGAAATAATTCAATGGAGGCTAAAGCCAATGTTATTGAACAAGGACCAAAAACTAACAAGAAACGAAAGCATGGTGATCAAAATCAGAATCAAGGATCAAATGCGACGAAGAAATTCAAAGGCAAATGTTATAATTGTGGCAAAACTGGTCACAAGTCTAATGATTGCCGTAAGCCAAAGAAGGAAAAGAAACCCCAAGCTAATGTGACAGAATTTGATAAACTTTCAAATGATGTCTCTGAGATGAATCTTTCCGCTGTTGTATCCGAATGCAATATTGTAGGAAACACCAAGGAATGGTGGGTGGACACTGGGCTACTCGTCACATATGTTCCAACAAGTGGATGTTTTCAACTTACAAGCCCGTGGAGCAAAATGAAGAATTATTCATGGGTAACTCTTCTAGTTCCAAAGTTGAAGGCCGTGGGAAGGTGATTCTGAAAATGACTTCTGGCAAAGAACTCACTTTAAATGATGTGCTTCATGTGCCAGACATTCGCAAGAACTTGGTTTCTGGATCTTTGCTTAGCAAAAATGGTTTCAAATTAGTGTTTGTGTCTGATAAGTTTGTACTTACAAAGAATGAGATGTTTGTAGGAAAGGGCTATCTTAGTGATGGGCTCTTTAAGATGAATGTAATGACTGTTGTTTCTAAGTCTATTATTAATAATAAGATTGATTCTTCTGCTTACTTGCTTGAGTCTTCTAATATTTGGCATGGTAGATTAGGACATGTTAATTATGATACTCTACGTAGATTAATTCACTTAGATTATCTACCTAAATTTAATATTGATCCTAATCATAAATGTGAAACTTGTGTAGAATCTAAATTAACAAAAATACCTTTTCATTCAGTTGAAAGAAGTACTGAACCTCTAGACTTAATTCACAGTGATATTTGTGATTTAAAGTTTGTGCAAACGAGAGGTGGGAAAAAGTATTTTATTACTTTTATCGATGATTGCACTAGATACTGTTATGTATATTTGCTTAAAAGCAAAGATGAGGCAATTGAAATGTTTAAACATTATAAAAATGAAGTTGAGAATCAACTTAGCAAAAAGATTAAGGCAATAAGAAGCGATAGAGGTGGTGAATATGAATCCCCTTTCGAGGAGTTCTGTTTAGAACATGGAATCATTCACCAAACTACCGCTCCATATTCTCCTCAATCTAATGGGATTGCTGAACGCAAAAATAGAACATTGAAAGAAATGATGAATGCTATGTTGTTAAGTTCTGGTTTACCCCAGAATTTGTGGGGGGAAGCTTTGCTTTCTGCCAATTATATTCTTAACAAAATGCCTCATAAGAAAACACTTAAAACACCTTATGAATTATGGAAAGGTCACAAGCCTTGCTATAAATATCTAAAAGTGTGGGGGTGTTTGGCAAAGGTGGAGGTTCCTAAACCTAAAAAGGTTAAAATAGGACCTAAAACCATTGATTGTATATTCATTGGTTATGCTAATAATAGTAGTGCATATCGTTTTCTTGTTTATAAGTCCGAGATTCCTGATGTGCATGTTAATACAATTATAGAATCAAGGAATGCTGCATTCTTTGAAACTATTTTTCCATATAACAAGCCATCTGAAACAAGTACACAAAAGAGGACTCATGATATTACTTTTGGTAATAATCAATTAGAAGTAAATCAAGAATCAAAAGAAAAACAAGTTGACGAAGAACCTAGACGTGGAAAAAGGGCAAGAAAGTTAACTTCGTTTGGCCCAGATTTTCTAACATATTTGTTAGAAAATGATCCTCAAACGTTCAAAGAAGCTATGTCCTCCCCTGAAGCTTCATATTGGAAAGAAGCAATTAATAGTGAAATTGAATCTATTCTGCAAAACCATACTTGGGAACTAGTGGATCTTCCACCAGGTACCAAAACATTGGGATATAAGTGGATTTTCAAAAGGAAAATGAAGGCAGATGGTTCAATTGATAAATACAAAGCAAGACTTGTTGCCAAAGGGTACAAGCAAAGGGAAAGATTGGATTATTTTGACACTTATTCACCAGTTAGCCGAATAACTTCTATTCGTATGCTAATTGCTATAGCAGCAATAAATAATCTTGAAATACATCAAATGGATGTTAAAACAGCATTTTTGAACGGTGAATTAGATGAAGAAATATATATGGATCAACCTGAAGGGTTTATAGCTCCTGGACAAGAGAGGAAAGTGTGTAAGCTTGTTAAATCCTTATATGGATTAAAGCAAGCACCTAAACAATGTCATGAGAAATTTGACAATGCAATGATATCAAATGGATTCAAAATTAATGAATGTGATAAATGCGTTTATGTCAAAAACACTCAAAAAGGATATGTCATTGTATGTCTATATGTTGATGACATGTTAATTATTGGTAGTGATACCAATATGATAAAAATGACTAAACAAATGCTATCCAGTAGATTTGATATGAAAGATCTAGGTGTGGCAGATATAATTTTGGGAATTAAGGTCTCAAAAACTTATGATGGTCTTATACTTTCTCAATCTCATTACATTGAGAAAATACTTGAGAAATTCAAGAAGTACGATATAAGACCAAAGAAGACACCTATGGATGTAAATCTTCATCTTTTTAAGAATACTGGCATAGGAAAATCTCAATTAGAATATTCTCGTATAATTGGCAGTCTAATGTATGTGATGAACTGCACTCGACCTGATATAGCATACTCCGTTAGTAAGCTAAGTCGATTTACGTGTAATCCCGGAGAAAATCATTGGAAATCAATAATACGAGTTTTGGGATACCTTAAATATACTCAAAATTATGGACTGCATTTCACAAGATATCCAGCTGTACTTGAAGGATACAGCGATGCTAATTGGATATCTAACTCAAAAGACTCAAAATCCACAAGTGGATATGTGTTTACACTTGGAGGTGCAGCCGTGTCTTGGAAATCCTCAAAACAAACTTGTATAGCTCGATCTACAATGGAATCAGAATTCATTGCAATAGATAAAGCTGGAGAAGAAGCTGAATGGCTACGAAATTTCTTAGAGGATATTCCAAATTGGTCAAAACCTGTGCCTGCTATTTGCATCCATTGTGATAGCCAATCAGCAATTGGAAGAGCACAGAGTCATAACTATAACGGTAAGTCACGTCACATACGACGTCGACATAATACCGTTAGGCAATTGCTCTCAAATGGAATTATCTCAATTGACTACGTAAGGTCAAAAGATAATATTGCGGATCCGCTTACAAAAGGTTTAACTAGAGAGCAAGTAGAAAGTTCATCAAAGGGAATGGGTCTAAAGCCTATGAAATAAACTAAGGGTCATCATAGTGGCAACCCAACCTAGCTGACTGGAGATCCCAAGATCTAGGTTCAAAGGGCAAACCGAACTATGTAGAACTCAGAACGCACTGCGGAGATTCTTACTCCAAACCATTCCTATGATGAGACAGTGCATATCTACCGCGAAAATCAGGATAAGATACGCTTTTAATGATTTCTATAGCTTATGAAATTGTGTCATAAATGGGATATTGCAGGATATTCTTAATAGAAATCACCTACGTGAGTAAGAAGGGGGCCACTTCTATGAGAATTATGAAAGGCTAAATTCTCTAACATACTCACGGAACCAAGAGGTGTTCAAGGCCAAAATGAACACAAACGTGAGAACCAACTGTGTTAGAAATGGTACTGCGTGATTCTATTGTCTTGGTTTACACCAACGGCTGGCAATTCAAAGACAACGTCTATTGACTGGCCAAGTAAATCCGATAGTCTTCACTAGGGCAAGTTCAAGACCAATGGTCACTTAGTCTGAAGCAGTAACTTTTCATTTGTACTCGAACTAGTGTCTGCATATTCATTTTGCATGTTGTAAAGCCAATTTTACATTCATGTGGGGGATTGTTGGAAATAAGTATAGAATGAGAAAATTGACTCCAAATTCACCTACTTGAAATGGTATATTTGAGGAAACTTGTTATAAACCGAACAGGTTCATGACTATTCTAAACAGGTACGTGTCTATTCCGAATAGGTATATACCTATTCTAAACAGACACCAGGAAGACTATAAATAGACTTTCTACCCTTGCATTAAAAAAAAAAATGATATAGAATTAATTCCTGAATATTTCTCTCTCTCTTCTTTGCATCCTTTGTCAGTTCGAGTACAAAACACAAGTTGTGTTCGTGGTGTTCTACAGATTGAAGTGCTGCTTCTGTAGAACTGAAAATCCGTTCTATCTTGGGAGACATTTATTCACTACCTTGAGCACCAGAGAGGGAATAAAATTGTCTTAAGGAAACAGTGTTGTCATTGGGCTCGGATTCATAGAATTAAAGTAAGTTCTGTAATTTCATTTATTTTATTTACATACTTATTTAATGTTTACTTAAAGTATAAACTGTAAAAAGACTTTTGAGTTCTAACAAAATATTAATTTTAATTTTAATTTTTTTTTGTAAATCTCAATAAAATTTAATTTAATTTAGTGATTTGGAAAAAAATACACCATTTTCCAAAAAAAAAATAAAAATAAATTATTATTATTATGATTATTTAAAAATCAAACATCTTGGAAAATATATATTTTTAAAATTGTGTATATAAAAAATAACTAAAAATATGTCAAAATTATTTTTTTAAATGATATATTTTTAGAATATATTTGTTTAAAAAATTAGTTTTCTAAAAATAATAAATTTTCAGAATAATTATTAAAAAAAATTAAGATAAAAAAGTTTGTCAAATATTGTGATAGAAAATACTCAAAATAGTTGTGAAGGGTATATTGGTCTCTTCACATTTTATATTCTTCTCATCAATTATACGACTTTTATGGGTCAAATCTTAATTTTTGGGTCCAGTGGGTCCAAAACACAATTGTCTCAAAGAAAAAAAAGATGAAGGAGCCCACTTTTAGCTTATTAGAGGGCAATTTTGGAAATACATATGAAATTACTATTCTAGTACATGAAATAGGGATTAATTTCCCCAAAATATACTTCTAACAAAAATGGCTTTTTTGAGTTCTAAAATTATCTATATTTTAAGGATAAGACATCTTCATATAATTCCCCCTTAAATTAAGAAGGTATTTGGTAAAATTTAATACTTATTACTTAATAATTTAAGTTGATTTTAAGTTAAATCATACTTAAATTAATAACTTAAAACTTATTACTTAATTTCTTTTAAGTATTAAAGTTGTTTAATAAAATTAATTTAAAACACATTTTAAATCACTCATCACATTAATATATTTATGCTCATAAATTATAACTAGGATAAAGGAGATTGAATAACAGTGGAGGTCGTAGAGTGGCAAAGGAAACCTGAAAGTAATTGAGGCAAATAAAAGTAAAAAAGATAAAATGAACTCAAAATTTTAAAGTCACTTGGTAAAGTGAACTTAAAATTTATTATAAATTATCAAATTGACTTATTTTATTCTTCTTTATTTTAATTAATTAATATACATATATTCACTAATCTTGAGTCATAAATTTATTAACTAAACATTTATATTTAAAGTATCATAGATACACAAGATAATCAAAAAAATATATTTACTATATATAAAAAATAAGTTGTGAATACAGAGTTATAGTCGTAAATTATACTAAACATATGTAAATAAGATAAAACAAATTTGATATTAAGAATAAATTAATTATTTTGATTTAATACTTAAAGTTATGTTTTACTTTAAATTATTTTATCAAATAAGTTTAATCTATTTAATAACTTAAATTAAATCATTAAATTAATTTAGGAAACACCCTCAAAGTTAATTTAAACCTTTTGTTCTCCTCTTACCCTTATAAAACACCAAGCAAGTTTGTATGCATGTGAAAATCCATCTTATTGCTTAATGGAAGTCAACCACATACTACCACCCTTCAAGGGTTTCAACCATATATATGCCCACATTTAATTATGATTGTGACACAAGACTCATCATATAGTGATTCAGGACATACATACTTCTTTATGAGACATTTCATAGTGCCTTTATAACTAGTTCAAAGGGAATTTCATCATCTCATGTGGTGCGTCGGTGCTCAATGGATTATTATGATTACGTTTTTCCTTTGAAGTATTGAAATCATCAATAAATTTTGGACATAACCCATGTAGGTGGATAGATTTGTAATCATTGGGTTAGTTGCTTACACTTGATTGGTTACTTTTTTGTGCTTAATAATTTGAAATTTAACTAAAGTTTGATGTCATAATGCTACCATCATTAAGGTTTGCCTTATGATAATTGATGCAAGAATATTTAGTTGTTAGTATATGGTGAAAAGGATGAAGGATTGGAACTATTTATGGACTTTTCAAATATGAAATTTTAATATTTAACATTTTTTTTAATATTCTATGCTATGTTATTTCTTTTTCTTTTTTCTTTTTTGTGGAAAATTTTGAACGATTAGAGAACTAATAGTCATTAAAGTTATGTTTGGTTCTCGATATATATTAAGGAAAAATAATTTTCTCATATTTATTATATTTTAAAAAAATATCTACGAAAATCAAATATATTCAAAACTAATAAAAAATTTATGTATTTTTAAATTATTTAATTTTTATATCGATGAATTAAAATAAGTGAATGAGTTTAAAGTAATGAATGAAAATAATTTATTGATTTTAAATCTATTTTTATTTTTCTTTATTTTTTATACTTTTCCTCTCTATTTTTATTTGTCATGCATTTTCTTACGACTTTTCCAACAACCAAACATACCTAACTGTCATAGTTGTTTTAATATAATATTTTGTGGGATAATATTGAAATTTTAAATTATTGCACAAAGTCAATAGAGTCATTAGAATGTATCATTTGTCCACGTTGAGGGCCAAGATTAAAGTGTACCCTGTTCCCACGAGCAAAGTGAGTGCTGTTTGGCTGTCCAACTGCAACAATGTTGGAGCAATGTCTCCATTTGATTGAAGTCAATATAATTGTATGGATGATAACGTTATTTTTGGTTTTTAAAATAAATACTAACGGGATATTTGGTAAATCAACTTAATAACTTAAAAAGTAACTTAATAATTTACTTCAAGTACTTAAGTAAATAAGAATATTTAATAAAATAACTTAATTATATGATTTAAAATTAAAAACAATTTTAAGAAATAAGTAAACCAATTAACTTATTTTTATGTGTATATTTTTATTTTTCTACTTTCATGGACTCTACTTATCTTTATGATATTCTTTACTACTTCACCACCTTTACGGTTGTTCAACTTTTTTTGTCCTAATTATAATTTATGAAGATAAATATATCAATTTGATGATTTAAAATATGTTTTAAGTTTATTTTATCAAACAACTTTAATACTTAAAAAAAGAACTAAATAATAAATTTTGAGTTAATAAATTAAACATAATTTAACTTAAAGTTATTAAGCAATAAGTATTAAGTTTACCAAATACCCTACAAAAACTAAATGTTAAAGAAAAATGAGGCTATTATATTGCTTTACAATATATATAATAATAATAATAATAAATTTGGTTAAAGATTTATGCCTTTTAAATTATTTAATATTTATGCAAATGAGAAAAAAATGTAAAATAAGTTTAAAAAATAATGTAAAAATAATTTATTAATTTTTTTTTTTTTTAGTTTTTTCGTCTTTCTTTCTTTCTATTTAACAAACTTAATTTGAAATATAATGGTTATAAATGGAGTTCAAGTTATTTGAAATTATCATTTATTAAATATATTTATTTTGGAGATTTTTTTAATTATTAAACATCTTATAATTTCTAAATATGAAAAATAAAATTTTTAATAATTTCTTAAAAAATTGGCTTACTTTTTATAAAATATTTTAAGCAATTTTCATATTTTATTTTTATTTTTTAATTATTTAACTAGGGGAGCCCTTTTTATTTTTATTTTTTATTTTAAGTAAAAGAGGCTTTTACTTGGTTATAGTTAATCTTTGACATTTGAAACAAGATATTTACATACCAACTTCTAATTCATTAATTTTTTAAGATATTTGCAAAATATCAATAGGAATAGGTTTGAAATTAAGTGTATGGCATTGAATTTGAATCATCAAAGTCAGCAGCCATTTGAATTATCTCTCCTAAAACTTTTATTAATTTGTTGACTTTCAAAAGTGCTTAATGTCAAAACAAGAATAAGTTTTGTTTGAAAAAATCTTATGTTAAAAGCCAAATGATGTTAAATAAAATTTAGATAATATAGAATTTATATCTTTAAAATCAATATGCTAATTATTAAGGTTATGTTTGTTTCCTAGGAAAGTAGGAAACAAAAAAGTACTAAGGAAAATTGTTTTTTTATATTTGGTTTTGTGATAAAAAAAAAATGCCAAAAAATCAGTATATGAAAGAAAATAAGTGAAATAAATTTTAAAAAATATATAAAAATAATTTATTAATTTTTGGATCTATATTTTATTTTCTGTTGTGTTTTCATTTTTTCTATTTTTCATTTCTAATTTTTTTTTTCTTCACATTTTCCTTTGGAACCAATCGTTATATGAAGGAAACATTGTTGATTAAAATGACTAGATATTGTCCATGTTTACAAAAATAATTTTCATCTATTTGAAAATTATACATGTAATCATATTTTGAAATTTATATTTTAAATTTTTTATCCAAAAATATTTGATTTGATTTTTATTTTTATTTTTTTGTTTTTAAAGATGAAGGTGATTGTTTCCAATTTATATTTTCAATACCCTTTTAACCAAATACTTGTATTGACATGATTTTTAATTAAAAAAATCCTTATTAAAAAAACAATTTAGTCCTTGTTTGAAACCATTTTCGAAAATGGTTTTTATTATTTTATAGAACAGATTTTTGTGTTCGGAATCTAAAATGTTTTTAATATGTTTTTTATGCTTTTAAATATATTTTAAAATAATTTTTATATACAATGTTTTTTTTTTTTTTTTTATCATTATACAATTATTTTTAAAACAATTCCCATAAAATAAGTGAAAAAAACAATTAAAAACAATTGGGAACTTTTTTAAGAACAATTTTCTATTCTTCGTAACTAAAAACATAGAACACAGGTTTGAGAACCAAAAATTATTTTTCGTTTTTTATTCTTAAGAACATAAAACATGGTGTTTTTAGAAAACATTTTTTAGTTGTTTTTTTATTGTTTTCTAATGACCATTTTAAGAAATAATTAATATAAACATGTAAAATGATTAAAAATAAAATATTAGATATAAAAATTATTTTTAAAAAATATTAAAAATATTTTAGGTTTAAATAAATTTTTGTTCTATAAAAATTAGAGGATAGTTTTTAAAAAGTATTTTTTAGAATTGTTTTTGAAAACAGTTAGCAAAAAGATAGAAATAAAGGGTCTTTGGTTGCTGTTTTTGAAAACTATTTTGAAAAATAATTTTTGAGAATAGTTTTTAAGAACAGTTTTTTGTGTTTTCAGAAAAAAAAAATTGTGTTTGGGAAT
Source organism: Vitis riparia (assembly GCF_004353265.1). Taxonomy (NCBI): domain Eukaryota; kingdom Viridiplantae; phylum Streptophyta; class Magnoliopsida; order Vitales; family Vitaceae; genus Vitis; species Vitis riparia. The sequence goes on along the minus strand of NC_048435.1, from coordinate 18,533,509 downwards.
TGAATTCTGTAAAACAATTTTTGTTTTTTTTTTTTTTAAAAAACATGTTTGGTTGAGTTAATAAAAAAGTTTTTTAGAATAATTAAAACAAAAAACACATTTGAAAGTTAATTTTTTTAATTAATAAAACGTTTTCTTCCATTAATTTGATATTATAAATATATAAATAATTTTCATATGCATAATTCATTTAAATTAATAAAAAATTATTTCATTTGGGAATTCTTACACTAGCTATAATTTTCTTAAAAAAATGATGATTTTGTAACCCTGTGTAAGTATATTAATTTCAATAATTTAAGGAAGAAGAAAAGACTTCAGTGAAGGTGTGGTAGTTGGGTGAAATTCAACTTTATGGAAACATAAAAAACAGATAGGAAAACATAAAAAAAAAAAGAGAAAACACAAAAATAATATATTATTTGAACAGTGAAAAAAATAATGAAAACATCTTTTTATTATTCTAAAAAAAATAATTTTTGAGAATATAAAAAACACAAAAAACACAATAAACAAAAATACACCCCCTTCCCCAAATAATTTTTTGTGTTTTTTATTTTCAAGAACAGAAAACAGTTCTTGAAAAGGAACCAAAAACAATCTATTAAAAACATATTTTGGGTTTTTAGGAAAAAAAAACCTTTTTTGATTTTCAAACATATTTTTTCTGTTTTAAAAAAGTTTAGAAAGAGGCCAAAAGGCCACCCACTTTTAGATTACCCTTAGGTTATTTTAAGCAACTTTCTTATTGTCACTATCGTTCGTATTTGACCAGCAACCGTTCTCCTTAGTATTTCCTAGTGAATGGGGCAAGAAGATTATTACAAGAGAGAACCAATCCTTTGAAAAATCAGTGTCAAATGGATTAATTTGGAGTCTGTTTTTGGTAGTGGGGAAGCTGCAGGCGAAGGTGGGAATTAGGTATGCAGTAGGTGACGGACGTTGACCGTGAAGCGGCGGCTTTCACGCGTCAACACACGCCTTCCTCTGGACTCTTCCTGCTTCCCTCTTCCCTTCTCCCATTTGGACCCAGTCCTCCTAAAGAACTTCCACAATTTAATTAATGTAACTCTTTCCAGAAACACCGCCACCACCGCCACCACCACCACCACCACCTCTATATCTCCTGCAGTATTTCAAAGAGCAGTCCTCTAGAAGTTCCTCACAGGAATTGAGAAAAACCAAAAGATTTTTTTTTCTTTTTTTCACATTTTGATAATGTTTTTTTTGGTTGCGTCATACTTTTGTATTCCTTTTATGGGTTCCAAGCCTGTGTTTGGTCAAACCTTTGTTGCTCAGCTGCAAATGTGATTTATTGTCAGAGTGTACGTGGCATGAACTTCGGCTGCCTCCCTTTCCTACAATGTATATTCATAAGAGCGTAAACCCTAGCTAAAACTCTCTTACTCTTTCAACAATCACGTGGTTTTAGGAGGTTGGAGCTATGGCTGGAGTTTTTGAAGAGGTTGAGAAGCCTATTGGGATCAGGGCTATGGAGAGTCTAGGGTTAGGGTTTGATCTGACAAATGATTTCAGATTGAAGTTTGCAAAGGGGGTACCAGGTGAGAGGTTGGTGGTGCTGGACGAGAGGAACAAGGGGGACATTGTGATTCCTGGCGGGCTTACCATTCCGGGAGTATCCGAGGATATTCGGTGCGACAAAGGGGATAGAATTCGATTCAAATCCGATGTTCTTGAGTTCAATCAGGTGAAGATTTTCAAATCCCTTTTTTTTAAAATTCATTTGTGTTTTTGATTTTGGATGAATTCTAAATTACTAGCTGAGAAATTGGAGATTTGTGATTGGTATATGTATAGACTCAGAAGCAATTCGATATTGATTTAATTCAACCACAACTATTGAGTGTATCGATTTTAAGATCCTTAGTTAACAAATCACTTGGAATTGAGCAACAATCGAGTTATGGAGCAAGAGACTGCCTCAAGTGATTTTCCTGTAGTCTTAGCTGTGTAGAATTTCCAGACTCTTAATAGAGAGTTTCTGAATTGAATTTGGGAAAAACCCTAAATAAAATTGCCTAACTAAATTACAAAATCCAATATGATATTGAGCATAATTTGAATCAAATATCTAATCAACTTCAGTGAATGTATTCATAAAAATAGTGAGATCACATTATTTTATATCAGTAATGAGATTATTGCAGTGCAAAAAAGGGGCTAGCCCTAGTATGCAGAGGAAGTATTAACAGGGCAAACCGACTCATGGGCACCTAGAATGGGGTTAGAGTTGAATTACTTATGTGGGAACAATATGTGGCCAAGGCTCAAGTACAGGATGTATAATTCATTTGGAATCCCATTTCTTAATGGAGGCTGAGTGAAAATTTTCTGTTGCTCTCTTCTTTTTATTAGTAGGAATCATAGTTGTGCTCCATTTTCTAAGATCAAATTGGTGTTGTGGCTGCAAGAGCAATGCTTGTATACCATTTGTGGCATCCTGGTGAGAAAAATGGTTTTTCAAGATTAATTCCAATGTGTTAAATCAGGGAGTGACTGCTTTATGGTAATTGTTCTATTGCTGTAAGACATGGGATCTTGGTGGATTTTATGATACTCCTTCAAGTTCATGTGAAGCTTCATCCTTGAATTGAGCGTCTCCCATGATTTGATTTTACCATGATCCTTGATGCTTTGAACTGGCATTTCAAATTTCCACCTAGAAATATCTTGTAAAAATCAGGCAAGAGGAAAGGAGAACGTAAATTTTGTACTGAGATCTGTTCATCATTGGGTCTTGGACCACAGTATTAACTGTGTTGACCTGGAATGATCAAACTACTGCCTTGGAGAAGAGTGTTGGTATTGCAAGGTGTAAAATGCTATTTGTAGTCATGCCAAAATGAATTCTGCTACAGAGGGGTTCATTGTTGATAGTTTCTGTACATGGCAGAAGTTCCATGTATTTCGCCACTTCTGTCTTTTGACTTATCAAATAGGCTTAAGATTTTCCCTTTTGTCTTTTTTTCCCCTAAAGGAGGTTTGACCTTATTAAGGTAGCATAAACGGATATTCAAATTTCTTAAAGTTGCCATTTTGATAAACTGATTGAGGGATTTTCATATCTTGTGGTACCACCTAATCCATTCTTGTGATTTGGGTGCCAGAAGATGTTGCTTGTGGGGTTAGAGAATGGATGATAGTGTTGCCATCAGTTGTTGCTACTGAACAAGTTTGTCTTAATTTTCATAGTAAAAATAAGTTGATATACATTGATGTTATAGTCAAGATGTCAATGCTGTTTTTCTAGGCAAATAGAAATTATGTATTAATGAGCACTTACCAAAAAAGGGGATGCAATCCCTGTACACTGGGATTCTAAGATTTGTCAACAAAATGTCATGTAGGAGGAAAATCTATGAATAGCATTTTAGAAAAATGATGTTTTTATCCAATAGATTCCACCTTATACTAGTGAACGAGGATTAATGAAATAATTCCTTGATTTTTATTTTAGATCAATCAATTTCCCCATCCTCACTTGGGTTCAGAGTAAATTTAATATTAGATTTTTATATTTGAATATTTATGATTAGATATATGTCCATCATTATGCCTTTTATTTTTCAGTTCATGCAAAGCTATTCTGAACTTCATGCCTGTTTTGTAATTCATTTGTTTATATGTTCAATCACATATCTTTTTCTTTTTTGCTTGCAGATGTCAGAGTTGCTTAATCAGAAATCTTCAATACAAGGAAAAATTCCTTCAGGCTATCTCAACAGTATCTTTGATTTGAGTGGAGCATGGTTGAATGATGCTGCAGACACTAAATGTCTTGCTTTTGATGGTTACTTCATTTCCCTTTACTATTTGCATCTGACAGCATCTCCACTAGTACTCCAGGAAAAAGTAAAGAAGTCTGTTCCTTCTCACTGGAATCCAGCATTATTATCCAGGTAGGTCTCTAAATTTTTATTCTTTGCAAATATTTTGATACTAACAAAGGCTCATTATATATAACCAAATGCAAAAGTACAAGCAAAGCAACTGGAAGTAATTGAATGGAAAAGCATATAATTGAGAGTATTTAACATTGTCATAACTTGTATTATTGTAGATTGTCTTATCCTAATACTAAAGAAATAAAAAAGAAAAGAGAAGAAACCTGGATCAAAATGGTGAGTCTATTCCAAACAGAATTATTTTTGAGTTCTACAGTCTAGAAGTAATTTGATGTTGTTAGAGATCATGATATGCACTGTCGGACAGATGTAAAACACAAACTTTTAGCCATCAAAATTAAAAAGAGAAGTGTAATTGGACGTGGAATAAAAATAAAGAATATGAAATAAAAGAGAATGATAGAAAAGCTGATACAACTTTGGAGGGGAAGGCCATTTCAGGAAACATTGTTTTTAGGCTTTGCACCTAAAGTATATATTGGAGATTATAATAAATGCTTTACAAAAAGAGGGGTTGTAAACTAAATAGGCGGGAAGTATGCTGAAAGTGCCGAAAAGCACAAGAGAAACAAAGCTAAAAGGACAATCTGACATGAACTGAACCTCAATGAACTCTGGAAAAGAGATATTAGCTTCTCTTAGGTTCTCTAGGCTACTCAAACGAACAACTTGACATGAGCTGAATCCAAACCGACCTAACATCATTTCTTCATTATAATTATTTGAAATCATTAACCAAGGATCAATCATCTTACTCCCAAGTTTCTTAACTTACCCTTTCAAATGTTACATGATGGAAAATTTTAAGGTTGTGAAATTTCTTGTAACTGCCAGATCTCTCAACAAAACATTTCCTCGGTGTTCATGCATGTACTTGTTGTAGATGATGCTCACTCAAGCTTAAGCTTGTCTAAGCTTGAGGACCTGTCACACTGGATTGGTGCAAAAGCAAACGTCTTAGCTTTTAAATTGTCTAGATTTAATCAATCACTTTTTATGTGCCCATGCTTGCTTAAAACTACTTGATAATCAATCGTATCACAAAGAGTATTAATTATGCATAAATATAGTAATTTCTGGTTGGTATGAATGTGTACTTGCATACATTATTCATTCTATTTTATTTCATTTGAAGGCACAAATTCATCTCTAGAAGGGCCATTTCATAAAATGGAGATATCACCACTAAAGATAGTTAAAGTCTGAAATGAAATAATCTCACAAAGATGTAAATAGATTTAGATTCTATGAAAAACAAAATGCTTCAAGAAAGCTCTTTGCCTTCTTCCCTTTTTCCCATTTGCAAGTTTGTGTCATCCTTCTATTGTGATAATGCATAAGATGAAGTGAAGTGGGTGTGTTGCCAATCCTTATTCTAGGTAAGTTATTTTCTCCAGGGAAAAGTTCTCTGTCTTGCTGGTGCACAGTAGAATTTCCTTTTCAGTATATTATTTGTGTTCTTCTCTAAACAGTAGGATAGTTCTGGAATGATTCTTCAAACTTACTTTTTTTTTTTTTTTTTTTTTTCTGGTGTTCGCTTTTAGAACCAGCAATGGTCTTTAATAATTCTAAACTGGACATTTGATTTCTACCATGTTTTAGCTGCTTGGTTTCATAGACTTGCCGAGCTGTCCTATTTTGTTTATTGATCCTGATCTTATAGCAGTCTATGATCATGTTTGATTTGAGTTAATTATGATTTCTGGTGCTAATCAAATTTGTTAGGCAGGTTCATCCGGACATATGGGACACATGTGATCGTAGGAATGGCTATTGGAGGTCAAGATTTAGTTTGTGTTAGACAGAGATATACCTCAACTATTCCTCCTGCTGAACTCAGAGGCCATTTAGAGGATCTTGGAGATTATTTATTCTCAGATGGAAAGAGTCCTCAACTACAGAGGACAACAAGAGATGGAAAACAAAAAGTACTTTAGCTTTGTTTTCTGCTTTTGTTTGCTTGTAAGCTCAATACTTGCAGACAATTGATAAATGTGGTTCATTCATATAGGTTCCAGACGTCTTTAGTCGTATCTTGCAGTCAAACACCATGCAGCTGACAAGTATTACAGAAACATCAAGCAAGGATGTAAGTCAAACAGTTGCCATACCTCTTTTGCACTCACAAGGACTGGATGTGAATTTATGAACTGACTTTGAAACAGGGCCTGACCATTATTTGGTCAAAAAGAGGAGGTGATGTGTTTTTGCAAAGTCACTCCAAGTGGCTCCAGACCGTGTCAGCTAAACCAGAGGCCATCCTTTTCAAGTTTGTGCCCATCACTTCTCTACTTACTGGGATTCCAGGCAGTGGATATCTTAGCCATGCGATCAATTTGTATCTACGTTGTAAGTGCTCAAATGCCAAATTCATGGAAGAGATAGCAGGAATTTATTTATTTATTTATTTTTATTATTTAACATTTATTGATCTGAAGCCATTGCATAGATTTCACCATCACATAACCACTACTTTGGAGTGTTATGGATTGCAAAACTATTTCAAAAGTAAATGAAACATCATTGGATTGTAGAAATGAATAGAATGCCTCTAGTGCTTTGAAGAGAGAAGAGAGTCTAGCTTTAGTAACCCTACTTTATTGGATTGCTAAATTTATAGAAGATAGAGAATGGTTTTTATGTCCCTCTTAACAGGAATTGCTTAGAACTGAAAATAGAACTTCCATCTGAAAATAATGAAATGTGAAGAATTCATTTCAATCTTTTATCTTAGAGAATCTTAGTGCCTTCTTCATGCATAAATTGCTGGGTATTTTCTTGTAATAATTTTTTTTTTTTGCATTCATTCCATCTATTTATATATGGATGTATATGTATCTATGTGTGTATTTATATTCAGTTATGACAAAAATCAGTGCTGCTTAGTTGTTATTGTTGTTGTTTTTAGTATTAATTGTACAAGTAGTAGTATTCAGCCCACAAGCACAAATCCTTGGCACCGAATATAATTCTGAAGTACACCATAGGCGCAAATATAGTAAATCAGGAAGGTTGTGAACATCTCAGGTATTTGCAAGGATTTTTGTGCCATCTGATCCCCAACTCTTGTTCACACCTGGGAGTATTTCATTGCACAGATTTCAGTCAAATACAATGCTCATGATTTCTTTCACTTATAAAACTTATTTTATAAGTGAAACAATAGTTCGGGGTTGCAATTCCTAATAAGAAAAATTGAAGTTGTCTTAGGGATTTGAACTTTGAAGAAGAAGAGTCTTATCTCACTAACCCTTCTTTTTTCTTCCTGATAAGAATAATTGAGGTTGTCTTCGGGATTTGAACTTTGAAGAAAGAAGTTTTGTATCTCACTAACCCTTCTTTGTTCTTTAGACCAACAATAGTGGGAGATTGATATAGTTGATAGCAGAGAACATATTTTTGTCCCTCCCAACAGAAATGACTTGATTGGAGATAGTTCAATCTCATCTTACTGTATTTTGTAGAATCCATTCCAATCTGCCCTCTTTAAGACTCCTAGTGCCTTTTTCCAGATTGAAGGTGGCAGAATATGCACACATATATCATTATCAGCATGCCAAATTTTTCTTTCAAATTTTAAATTCCAGCTTTTACATCAAGTCAATCTGTAACTGCTTTCTACTTAAATGATTTTATGTTCAGATAAGACTGACAACTAAATATTTAACTTATTTGATTAAACGTTTCTGTGTGATCAGACAAGCCTACTCTTGAGGATTTACAGTACTTCTTGGAATTTCAAGTTCCTAGTCAATGGGCGCCTATGTTTAATGAACTACCTCTTGGGCATCAGAGAAAAGGGCCTCTTGCCCTTCATTGCAGTTCAGTTTCATGGGTCCTAAGGTTCATGTCAACTCCACCCAGGTAATCTTTCTCTGTCTCTCTCCCCCTCCCACCCAGAGGACACAAAAGGCAAAATTGAGGGTGTAAAATTCTCCAATCTGACCTCTTTAACTGTGTTACATTCTGGAGCTTTTAGCTCAAGGTTTGGTTTTGGGACTCGCATGTGGTTCCCCACCAATTGGCTTGGCATAAACATGCCAATTATCATACAGAAAAATGGAGAGCTGATAGTATGCATGTGAGGGCTCCTTCCATGAAGCTTTGCTATTTCTCTCAATTGTTATCATGACAGACATTAAAAAATGAGTGCTTTTGTCAGATCCAATTAACTGTGTACTAATGATAGTGCTATTTAGAGTTGTCTGATTCATCTATTCCCCAGGTTTCAAGTGGTAAAAAACCAGTGATGGGCCTGCGCCTGTATTTGGAAGGGAAAAAATGCAACCGGTTGGCCATGCATATACAGCACCTCTCAAGCCTTCCAAATTGTATGGAATTTTTATTGGCCAACAGCTCCATGTGCAGGCCATGTCAGTGGCGAGGTTCTGATGATTATGAGTCCATTAACCAATTCTTAGAACCAGTCAAATGGAAGTCATACTCTCATGTCTGCACATCAGCAGTCAAGTATGATCCCAATTGGCTGAAGGGAGGTTCAACTGGGGTTTTTGTTGTAACTGGTGTTCAGCTTTTGAGCAAAGGCAAGTGGCCAAAGACCATACTTCATCTCCGTCTGCTCTTTACACATATACCCTACTGCACCATTAGGAAGAAAGAATGGGGGATGGCACCAGAAGCTTCTCGGAAGTCAACTTTCCTTGCATCTCTCAAGACAACATTCACCTTCACTCAACAGGCAACTGGTCCACCAAAGCAGCTTCCGACTGCACTAAACTCTGGTGTATACCCAGATGGCCCACCTATGCCCATCCGCTCCACAAAGCTTCTTAAGTATGTGGATACAGCTGAGGTAGTGCGCGGTCCACATGATGCTCCCGGGCATTGGTTGGTAATCGCTGCTCAGCTAGTCACAGATAATGGTAAAATTGGTTTGCTTGTAAAGTATGCATTGTTGGATTATTCACAAGAGTCATAGTTCTCATTTGCACATAGGTAATGGATGTGGCTATGTCTCTTTTGTTCATTTATATTTGTTTAAGAGTTGATGATAACATTTATAAGTAAACTTCCGTAGCTTTGTACAGACAATTGCATAAGGAATGCGGTTGGGTTTATATTTCTTCCTTACAACATTTTGCTTGGTTTGTTTCAAATGTATTTTCTATAGTATGCAAGTGAATTATGGACCAAAAATATTCCAAGGGAAGCAAAGAATTAACAATTTCTACTTAGGAGGCCAGGTTTGAAAGTTGAATCTCCTTTTGTATCATTTTTCTTGAGAATCTGGTCAACTGGGCAACCAAACTTTTATCTGCAGATATGACTTCAAATAAAGAAGTGGATGCCCATCCCACACCTAACATATCTCCTGTTATATTGTGTGGTTGAAACGAAGTGTTCATTACTCTCATGCATCGAAGTCAGTATGCTATTTGCAATGAGGGTTTCATGCCCCTCTGCTTTTCTTCTTTTCCTTCCTCGTGGGGATGGCATGCCTATATAATAGAACATGGTTTATAGAATCATATGGTTTTGAAAACGCCTTTAAGCTAGGGTTTTTCTATGACTCGGACAGAAAAGGGGTGACTAATGAAAAAATGGTTTCATTGGTTGGAACCTAAATCTCAATTTTTTTTTTTATACTTTATTTAATAGCTCGAATATTGCACATATATGAAGGGTTGAAGCTGAGAGGTCGGTATGATATCCATTTATGTATTCATTGAATTTTCATAATATGATTACCCTTTTGAAATCATGACTTCAGCTTTAGCTTCTGCTGCCGACTGAGTCATGTGTCCAGACCAGGACTGGATACCATGAGAAATCTATTTAGAAATGCAAGGCTTTTAAAAGGCTGACTATATAAAACTTTGTTTGGTCGTCAAGAGCTCAAGCTGAGGCAGGTTTAGGTATAGGCTCTGCCTGGCCTGGCTTGGCCAAAGTTCCAGTTAAACCAGGACCCGGATTGATTGACCCAAAATCTAATCAATTTGGTGACAAAAAGTGACGACACCCAACTAATCCTCAAAAGCAATTTGGACCCACTATTCTTCACAGTTAGAGTCATCCGGAGATTATGAAGACCTTCAAATAAAGTTCTTAGCTGAAACAACTTTGGTGAAAGGATATTGAATAAGATGGTCTCCTTTCTCTCTCTCTTTTTATTTATTTATTTATTTGTTTTTTCTCTTTTCAAGAAGATCTCTCCATAAACAATGAAGATAAGATGGTCTCTCATACACCTTTGCCTCTTTCCCCTTTATCCTTTTCCTTTTTCTTTCTCCCCCTTCCAGAACACATGTGATCATCACATGATAAAAGAGTCTTGGACCACCAAAAACTTGACTCATCTTGGCTACAAAAAACGTTACAGATAAGAAGTTAAAGCTAGATCCATTGGATTTAAAAAACCTTATCACATGGGCTCCAATCCCTTGTCATCTTCATCCCCCTCAACAAAGAAAAAAACAATCTGGATCGCCCTCTCTTTCAACCAGGATTAGGCCCAACAAGGACTTCCATTTCTGCAGAAGATTTATATTTTCTGTCCCAAAGGAACTAAGTATCTAAAATTTGCCTGTTTCAGTTGAAACATTTTTTCTATGTCCATATTTCAACAGTAAGATGTGAAAAGAAATTAAGAACATGTACAATAACTTCAAATTAAATTAAAAAATGGGTCACATTTTTCCAGTTGGAGAAGACCACAGGATACAGCAAATCCAGAGGAAGAAAATCTCACTAAATTGATCACTTGAAGTAGTACAAAAGCCAATGATGAAGCACAAGAAGAAGGTAAAAAAGATGAACCTCAAGAGGCTGATGGCCAGTTTTTTTGAATGTCAAAGGTGTAACTGAAATCCAAATAGCATTTTCTATCATCATCTATAAACTGTCCAAACAAAAAGATAGAAAAGAAAATCAAGAAGATGGGGTCAATAAAGAGATCATCTTTTGTAAAAAGAAATGAAGAAAAGTAAGGTTGATTATGCTACATATGGTTGAATTTACCTTGCTTCTTGCAGAATATGAACCCCTTGCGAACATGCCTGAAGGAGTAGTTTCTTCTTCCAACTCATAAGTATATGGCTCTTGTTGTGGACTGAAAGTTCCCAGCATTATTCTTGTATTGTCCACTGCCATGTATTTCATCAATGGCACATAAGTATGAGCACCGTTTAATCGGTTATATCATTGGAGGCTTGTTTCGTTTAATTACCTTTAATACCAGTCTTCCAGACAGTGTGTATATATTTAAGGCCGGAGACGATGTTGTTAGAGACGACAAAGGAGAACTTGAGGTGGTATCGGCTTCCTTCCTTGAGGGTGAAGAGACGGTCCTTGGAATTGGCAGCTAATGGAATTGCAAACACCAGATCAGGGCGGTCCTTACACAGGATTGAGAGGCTTTGTATTCGAACCTCAGGCTCATTACTCTCTGTTTCGATTTCAAAATCAGATTGTAAGTTTCAGAGAATTCAAACCAGGAAGAACTGGGGAAGAGACTAACCTCATTCAGCAACAAGTTAAGAATTTTTTTAAGTTCTTGGAAAACTCAGAGAGAAAGAAGTACCTCCAACAGCAGAGAAATCAACAGTGCCAAGAAGCTGCTCCTTCCATCTTCTCAAACTTTCGTCATCCTTTGAAAGCAACAGAAAGACAAAATCATCAAGCGGAGTACATTTCAATATAAACATGGAAACTGAGAGAGAATAAACCTTATCTTTCTCAAGCTGCTCCTTAAGAGAGACCTGAGGACCAAGTTCCAATTCTTTATTCTCCAACTCTTTCTCAGATTTGGGCTTGCCATCCTCTTCCGCCTCATCATCCTCATCATCTTCACGACCCTCATCGTCAGGCTTCTCTGAGTCATCACATTCACGGGTTGGTTCGCCATCCTTGTTCTCCTCTTTCTCCATTACAGGATTGAAAGTGAAATCTTTGGAAATAGCTCCCACAAGGGCTGACATTTTTTTTGGGACAAAGAAACTTCCTGAAAAAACAAAGGATGTGGGCAGAAGAACAAGTCTTCGTTGACCTTGGTATTCTTAGCCTCAATTTTCTCCAAGTTTAGAGCGTGTGTTTGATAAATGTGGAGGTGGAATTGAAGGTTGGGAGTTTTGGAGGAAAGGCAGTTGGAATAAAGAAAGCTGTGGAGAAACAACCGGTGATCGATCATGTGGCAGGTGGGATAAAGGCAGCCAAAGAAGTGACACTTTCTCCAATTTTGCTGTGCTGCCCCTTGTGCCTCTTTATAATTTACAAATTGGACCCCTATGTACCCTCTAATTTCCTGTGATGGGCACTATTCAGAATGAGGTGGCCTCCTCGAATGCCCACTTAATTTCATCTCTATGCTAGTATACTTGATAGAATGATATCCCATAAAGATTGTAGGAAGAGACTATGGACTTTTGTAACAAATAAAAAGCTACTTTTCTCTCTTAGTGAGTACCCATTCAAAGAAAAAAAAAAGTTGTCTCTAGACCCTCAAATTTGGGCATGTTATACCAATGTTGAGGCTTGAGTTTGTAAATAATTGGAAGAGATAAAAAAAGACAAGGCAAAAAGCAGAATTCTAGGCATTTTGCAGCCTATGGTCTCCTTCAATTTATAGAGGGTTTGAACTTCTTAGGATATATATGGATCTCTAAATGATGGATAGGTAATGATAAGGTTTTACATGGGCACCATCTTTATGAACTTAAGTTTTGCATGGACTGGTGTCAAAATTCTTCATCTACATAAGGACTTTACTGGATAGGATTGAGTTAAGTACTCTGACCGATATTTTTTTGTGCCTCTAGGTATTCCCTTCTCGAGTAGCTTTCTCAATTGGACTTCTGAAATTTGTGAAATTTTAGCTTTAAGAGAGCATGCATGAACGAGGTATCATGCTTTTTCAGGATCTGAGTGACATTTTTGTTTTCTTGAGATTGTGGAAGGTAACTTGGTAAAGAAGGGATAAAGGAAGACTTAGGTTGAGTTTGATCAATTCTTGTATTGAATGAGTATTGTTGATGAAAATGGTGTGAAGTAAATAAAAGAAGGAAAATGGATCAGGTTTACTCAATATGTTCAATTAGATTGAGTTTGAGCAGTTGTAGAAATAGTTGTAAAAAACAATATATCAATGTTGAATCGTCATCGAGTTTTGATTGATAACAAACTCTTTAGAAGGAAGGCTTATAATAGGACATTTAATCTTCATTAGAAAAAAATGATCGATTGCTTTAGCTAAAATTAAAGTGAAACATAAAAAACTATCAATCGTCCTTAGGATGATTAATCATCATTAAGTTCTTATAGGTGTGGCGGAAATAAAATGTAGGGGATGATTAATCATCCCTATCCAAAAGAAAATCAATCATCTTTGGGGTATCGGTATTGAGAAACAAAATGATTAATCATTTTACCTAGAAGGATTAAGCATTATCATAGTTTTATTACTTAAAAACAACTAGTGGAAGAGGAAATGGTAAGGATATTGATTCTCATTGTCCTTACTTAGAATTGAAGATGGTCAATCATCTTCTCTATGAGAAGTAATGTTTTTAATATAAATTAGAACAATTATTCATTTTAGCTTAAAATAATTGATTGTCCTATATTGCTGGGAAGTAGTTCCATTGTAGCCGCATGCCCCTATCCTAGAAACCAAAGATTTTATCCCATATTGAAAATGAGACACATTTTTGCCTTACAACTCCCCTGCATAAGGATGAATTAATCATTAATACAAGTGGCATGTATAGATGCAATTGCAACATTAATTTGTCACATATAGTAGACACCTAACATATGCTTAAAATGTTGATCAATTTTATCATAAACTTATGGATGTAAATAAATAATTTATTATCTAATTAATATAAATGTAGAAGTTCTTGTACAAATGGCTAAATGGAATATCAATAAGGGCACTAATTAGTTATATGTAAAGGATGCAAGGCAGTTGCTTAAGTTAAACAACTTGCTATGCTATGGGACAACCTATATAAGATAGGGATATGTTAGTTTTTGAGGTTGACATCAACCCTCCTTGTGATGTACTCTCAAATTGCTACATAATTTTGTTGGGGATATGAAAACGCAACTATCGTAGAGTTATAGTTAGTGCCTAGATGATTTCTATTTAAAAGTTGAAGTTTTATTTTGTATCTATGCATTTATCTATCTATCTATATCATTTGACTTCCATGATATTCTATTATAACATTACTTGTGCTAGGTGATGGATTGGAAAAAAGGTTTTCGCTTTCATTTATTTATTTTAGAATTTGTGAGTGACGTGTATTAATATCTAAGGAACATAGACTTTATGCTATGATAGTTGAGAGGAATTACATTGATGTTCCCCTGCCTTGTCTAATATTCTTATGTTTAATGAGAACTCATGAAAATATCGTATTTAAGAAATTTTGAGACGAATTAACAAAGATGTTTTGTAAGATTATAGATTATGATATTATATTTTGAGTATTGTATAGGGAATATTATCCTAAGATATTCTAGTTGAGATTGACCTTGATTTGTAGCATGACCACTACTATAAAAGGTGCTTTAAGGAACAATAAGTTGAAATGACACCATGAAAGGATTCAAATGTGAAATTGATGGGGGTACAACCCTTGGCCTTGGGTAAGAGCCCTTGAAAAAGGTGAAATTGGTGATGTGCACTAGATTAGGTGAAATTGTGAAATTAATGAGGGGCAACGATCCTTGGGTGAGAATTCTAAAAAAAGAAAGGCAAACTATCCTAAAATGAAATACCTAGAACATACGTACCTTATGTTATAAAAGGGGGACACAAACATATATCTCTAAGTAAGAGTCCTTAAATGCATTTGTTAATTTATATGCCTTCATGGTTAATTGTGGAATCGAAAATATGATATGTTGATCCCAAATGTGGTATTACTTACATGGTAGAAAGTAGGATGAAAATTCAGCATCCAGAAAGAAAGTGTATTGTTGTTAAAGAGAATTGATAATGATTACAATGTTAGATCAGATTGGTACGTCTTTATAAATGTCCATATAATAATAAGTTGATGTGTTCTGGGTGTTTGGTGGAGGATATATATGTTGTTTATGCTACTACTTATTCTGTAGAACATAATGCATGTTATCCAGCTGGGCTGTGTTAGCTCATCCTTTGATCAATTGTTCAGATTTAGCTGAAGGTGCTCAGTTGTGCTGAAAACTTGCTACATGACTGAAAAGCTTGAAGACCTTTAGTTGGGCATGTGTCTGATATATTAATCATGTCCATGCTATATTAAAGGTTCACCTTATTGTACTTTAGAAGGATGAAATGCTGTGAAGTGAGAATGTACCTACGCTTTACAATGTAGACCTACCATGAAAGTTCCTATTTCATTGTGTATGAAGTACTTAGATGAATGAATAATTGATCTTTAGTGTAATCAAAGTTTGCAAATAATATACATCTTGTAATAAATGTCTAATGATAATTTTGAAAGTGTTAAATGTGAAGGGAAAACAACATTAGGTTCCCATCATTCCAAGTAGAATTGGGATGATCTCTTCATTTAGGAAATGATTAATCATTTTTCATAATTATTTACAAGATATTGGAATGTGTTAATCATTCCTAGGCTACCCCAAAGCTATTGTCAACTTATCGATGAGTATTATCAGTAGAATCACTTCTCCTATGAGGATATAAAGTCCATTTGAGGGTGAATTTATGGAGTATTTCTAATTTTTTTAATATTTAAAAATAAAAATTTTCAAATATTAAAAAAACTAAAAACACTTTTAGAATTTTAGAATTACTATCAAACGTATTTTTAGAATGTGTTTGATATTATTTTTAGTTGAAGTGTTTTTAATGAAAGTGTTTTCTTTAAAAGTGTTTTTAAAAGAATTATTTATTAAATGTTTCTTTAGAAAATATACTAAAAGTGATTTTTTAGATTTTTAAAAATGTTTCTTAAATTTTATTGAATACTTAATTTTTTTTCAAGAATATTTTTTAGGCTAAAAGTAGTTTCCACAATAATGGGTAAACGGACTTTTAATCATCTTCATCATCAATTTTACCTATATTCAAACCTTTTTCCCTAATCTTTTCCAAAACTTATAATAAAAGACTAGCGGATGCTTGATCGTCTTCTAAAGTTCTAATGTTGTACTCTATTTCTTCCACTGTGTGCTCTGGCTGGAATTTCAAAGAAATCATGGAAGAAATAGCTACCATTGAAAGAGAAAACGGTTGAAATCAAAACACAAATCTTGTTAATTTCATGATTTTTCCCATCACCAAAATGAACCTATTTTCTTTAAGACAAATTTAGAGCAAGATCCATCTATGCGAAGGCTAAGAAATGGATGTACAAGGTCATAACCAGTAAAGTAAACCATGGAACCTTCATAGTTAAAAACCAATTTCTCCTCACACTTCAAAATTTTGAGATTAGTCATACCAAAAGATGAGTTTCAAAAACCAAACCATGGTTACAAACTTGGGGAAAGTTACAATGCATATCTCCGCTTAGAAAGAATTAGCCTTAGATATTTATAGAATTTTGTTGTTTAAACATCCCTCAAAGGAACATTTGAACATCCACTGTTCATGGTTCTTTCTCACCTTGTATTGTTTGTGGTTCAAACATTCTACTATTCACTTTTCTCTTTTTGTTCATACTTTCATAATTTTATACTATCATTACTTTGACCCAATCCTAAACACATAATTACCTTACCCAATATACCTTGGATGCTTGAGAAGCTTGAATATTCAATCAAAACCATTATGACCAAAGAAAGTAAGTTGTGTTAGACCGACCTATAATTGGAATAAAATTACCAACCCGGTTATTCTAAACTACGAACATTTACATTTCTACATCCTAGCCTAAGACGAATCGTTTTTTACTTAGTACAAAACCCTGTTGAATCAAGATATGCTCAGCCATGCATGAGCAATCTAAATGGAGGTTGAATATTATAAAGTCCCTCACAGACACTAATAATTATGGCAAAGGTTAGGTGGATCTGAGCCCAACCACCAAGCATCAATAATATTCATCTGAATTTTTCAATGGAACCTACTCATGATACAAAACTACAAAATTTTCAACTATGCCAATGTAACAATTAATGTTCGTGATTATTATCTCAACGTCTTGCCTGTGCCTGCATGCCATGTCTTTGATGTCATAGTATTTTTATTTTTATTCTAATTTTTGTGGGAAAATGTAGAAATTAAACAATGAGCAAGATGAAAGAGTACTAAGGCCTTAAAAGTTTGTTTACTTTTAAAGGTATGTTTGAAGTGTTGGAATAGAAACTAAAAATAAAAATTTATTCCATTTTTATTTATGGCTGTGTTTGTGGATTACTTGCTAGAAATAAGAATAGGAATAAAATCAAAACCCACTCTTACCAAAAATTTAATTTCCCTCTTTAAGATAATATTTTGATCCTCCATTTTTTTTTTCTATTCATTTTTTCGTGTACAAAACACAATATTGAGATTTGTAAATAGGTTTATTAGAGAAAAAGGGTTAATTTCATTCTACCTCTCCTGAGATTTTGACTAAATACATTTAACTCTATAAATATGAAATTTCATTATATACTTTTCTTATTTTGAGTGAGAAGAGAGATGAATGAAAATAAAAAATGAAATATTTGATGAAATTTCAAATCTATAGGGACTAGATGCATTTAGTCGAAACCTCTAAGGAGGTGAATGAAATTAACTTTTAGAAAAATTCATATGAGATTTATAAGAAATTTTTTCAAAATTAATAGTATCAAGTCCTACATGAGTAGGATAGTCGGTTCCCATTAAAATTTCTGAACTCATCTCAATTGTCACCAATACAGATCATTATCATTTAAGTTTCTATATGAATCACTTCAAAATGTTGACAAATGGCATGACCTTCTCATTAGCACTAGGATCAAAAAACCATATTCTAGTATTCTTTTCACATATGTTAGAAAATGGTCAAAAGTAAAAAGGGAAAATAATAGACATGAAGAAGCATCTCCATCGATCTTCTGTAATATCCTTTAAAGAGTCACGCTAGCGAACTTGCAAGATCCACGACCTATTCAAGAAACCACCAATAGAAAAATCAATAATTTGATCAATAATAGTTCTAGGAACAATGATAAGTTGCACAATAGGGGAGGTTTAAATCCCATTACCTTGGTGAGGTTTAAATCAACATCTTTCATACATTCACTACAAACATAAGGAGGTAGCCGACACCTTAGACTTTTGGTTTTGATTGCTTTTTTGTTCAAAATCTAAACATGTCTTCTAATATGTTCATGGGTATTTTAATTGCTATCAGTGAGGATATAAGATTAGCCTACAACTATTCATGAACTTCTCATGAGCCATTCCTAATTGCTTAGAAAGGAGTGATCCAAATGTTTCTTATGTTCTTTGTTCTTTAAACACCAAAAGTGATATCAACAAATGGAGATAACACACAAGATATGGAGCTTTTGTACGAGGGAGAACAGCATTGCCTCTTCAATGCTGAGTGTTACTGGTATATGAAAGTACCTCAATGTTGGGTGATTGACGCAATTCACACATAAAAAATTGAAACACTTACTTGGATCCTCAGTTGTTTGAACAGCCAGTCCATTGAAGTAGCAATTGGCTCCCAGGCTCCGAAACTTAGCCCAGTATGAGCTAAAAGCATAGCTTGCTTGCGAAAGTAAGGAAAACGGTTCATAACACTCCTTCCCTGGCATAAGAGCATCGCAGGTCCCGTTGCCCTGACTACATGCATATATTAGAGCTGACACCAGCTGCTCAGGATTCACTTCACTGGCAACCACACACCATATCTTTCCTTGGTAAGGCTTGTTATTTTGTGGCATTGGTAGCTGATCATCGTTGGACTCCTGCTCGCCAGTTAGGTCGACACCATACACCGGTTTTCCATTGCAGTCCAATAAACCCCAGTGCCTCTCAGTCCCTGGACCCCTCTTTTGGTTCTCATTGTACAATGCGAATATAAAGGTTGGTATCGTCATACCTGGTCGCGCTGGTGTCCCAACCGCTGGTTTAGCTGTCATCTTCTTGATGAGATTTTGGTTGTATAATGCAGCATTGTAGACATTTGCACCAGGTTGGTCGACATCACCAGCATTAGGCCAGCCTGTTTCTGAAATCAAAAGCCGGATATTTGGATAACCAAGTTTTTCCATGGCGAAGATAACTGAATCAAGCATTTCGTCTAGGAGATTAGTGTAGGTGAGGTTGCTAATGGGGTCGGTGTAATTAAGATTTCCACCTCTAAATAGTGCATAGTCTAGGCTTATGTTGGAGGGGTTTGCAGACCATGCCAAGTAAGGATACACATCGAGGAAGAAGAATGAATTGGTTCCACTCAAAAATTCTAGCAGTGGTACCATCAGAGTGTCCAGAATGTCAGACCGAAACATTCCACTTGATGGTGGAAAGCTTGATTCCATTACGTCCATTGCCACAGAAGTACCAACTTTGATGTTTGGGATGTTGTTAGCTTGAAGGGATTTCTTGATGCGGCGCATGGCTGGTACAAGATTAGACCAAGTTTCACGATCACGGTCTGAGTAATAACTGAGGACTTCGTTCCCAACAACTATGAACCTAATCATGGTTTGGGGATGGTAAGAAAGAACATTATCGCGTACCCACTGGTCCGCTAAGGTTTGGTTTGAAGAGATGTTTGAGATTTCTTGATTTGGAACCATGATGGAAACCTGAATTTTGGTTCCTGATAGAAGATTCAAGATTTCAGGGTTGGCGTCGTAGAGCTTAACCCGACCGGCCTTCATTGATTTGATGAGCTCGATGGATTGTGATGGGGATGGCAAGTTGTCCCCCAGCTGCCCATAGTTGACACCAATCTTGCTTGAAGTCTCTGCATCTGCACATCGAAGAAAAAGGGTTAAAGTGAAAATTAACCAGGAAAAGGATACCAAAAACCATGTCTTATTTGCAGGAACTCACGCGTGAATGCAAGGAAAGAGAAGAAAGAGAGAGCAAGAAGACACATCTCTGTCACTTCATCTCCAGAGCTGTGTTTCTCCATGAAGGAACCTTCCCAAGAAATCCAGTTTTCTGAGTGCAGGAGGGTCAAATATATAGAAATAAGGAGTGAAGAGCTCGTGAAGTTGTTCAACAACCTGCATGCTAGACCAGAAAGAAAATTTCGAGCTCAATGATCTTTGTGAGGGTCTAAAAGAAAGTAGATTGCTTTATTAAGTACTGTTTCAAAGAAAAGAAGGAAGCAGACGGATATGCATGGATGAAGAAGTAATAATTTACGAAGGAAAGAAGAAGAATTCAAGGCAAGTAAAACCCAGGAGCATGGAGCGTGGGCTTCCTGGGCTTCATTTTTTTTCTCATCTTTCTTTCAAGGAAGATGGTTTAAAGGGTGACAATTAAAGAGCTAAGCAATATTTGAAGCTGTGTTAGGACCTAGTTAAGTGGTTGTTGCTAGCAATTCTTTGAAGTGTCCATGTTAAGTTGTGGGTTTTTGTTTTCAAATTTGGTTCGTTATAATCAAATTCAAAAATTTAGGATTTGAGGACTAGACCCGGCTCAGAATACAAACACCAAATAAAGAAATTATTATTTTTTAAATATAACTTATTAAAGAATTATTTATAATAAAGTATTTTATGCTAGCATTTAAAAAATTACTTCTTTGTGAAATTTATGTTGGCGTGGAGAAGTGGTCCTTGAGTGTGAGAACTTGTCTCTTCATGAAACAAGATTCTTAAAACATTTACTATGAAAAATTGGAAACAATAGATGTTGTTGTCATTGATTCCTTATAAAATGATGAAAACCATTAAAAATTTGTAATGAATAAAAAAGTTATGATATAGCGACAAGATTATAAAAAAATATATATATATATAATGGAAAGAGATATGAGAAAGAGTAAGAAATGACCGGTAGAATAAGAGGGCTTACAATTCAAGGTGTAGGTATGAAAGGAAATATGGGATGTTTTAGGAATATATATATATGCTTATATGTCATTGTAATTAGATTCCTTATAGAATGATGAAAACCATTAAAAATTTGTAATAAATAAAAAGGTTATGATATAGAGACATATATATATATATATATATATATATATGATGGAAAGAGATATGAGGAAGAGTGATAAACAACCAATAGAATAAGAGAGCTTACAATTCAAGGCGTAGGTACGAAAGGAAATATGAGATGTTTTAAGACTTAATAATTATATCTATTTTTTGTTTTCTATTATATTTTTTATAATATAGTGGAATTATTCTCTTTCATTTATTGATGTAGGCATGATTGATCGAATCTCATAAAAATCTCATGTACCTTTGCATGGATTGTTTGATTTTGTTGTTTTTACATTATAATGTATTTTTACGTTAGAGCTTCTATAAGTACAACATGATTTAAACTTTGTTTCTTGAAGATGACGAGTTCCTTTTAAAAAAAGTCCTTGCACTCCTAAAGAAATGAGTTGCTCTTTAATAAAAATAAAAAATAAAAACAAAACTTATCATTTCACTATAGGAAAAATGGCTTATAACAGTAAGTAGTGATGCCCCACTAAAGGTTGTAAATGGTGTGACTCCAACATTTGGTTGCACACCAAACTCCACTAAGCGTGGCCATATATAGGAGATGCAACTATAAGATATAGTTGCAGGTGTGAGTATCGTCATGAGTATATGTTAAAGCATTAATAGTGGCAGTAGGAAGAAGGTTGCAGCAAATGGTTCTTTTTGTTGCATCCTGTTTTTTAACCCTACTAAAGAGTGTAATATTTTATGTATTTGCAATTATGAGTTGATTGCAACTGTAGGTTATTATTTGCTTTTGCCTTTTTTATTTTATTTTATAGAATTATCACATACAAAACTAACACTTTTTTTTTTCTCTTTTTTAATTTCAAAATCCTTTATCAATCTCTTCAATAATAATACTCAACAACATTCAAATTTTGAATTTTAATAAACTAAATTTGATGGATAGTTGTCAAGATGTTACAAATCATGATTTAAACTATTAAAAAAATAATAATAGAGTGGAGTTATAATTAGAAATTTGGATATATATATATATATATATATATATATATATACAAAAATAAACTTTAAAAACTATATGCTTTCTATATTCTTAGATATTCCTTAATTACAATTACTAGATTCATGCACAAAAAGCATGCCAATTTATCAATAAAGTGTATTTGTCTTGAGGTGTAACAAATGATGAAAGTATTGGTAATCACATATATATCGATACTTCGATTTTACGGATATATCAGATATATTAGAAATATATCGACGGATATTTTGGAAAAAAAATATCGATAAACCTAAACTTAATCAAAATTTATAAAAATATATATAAGAAAAACTTCATAAAAATGTAATTAGAAGTATAATGATATTTTAAAGTTGTTTTATTAAATAATTTGATATATGTATAATATGATTTATCATATTTGATAATAATATCGTATGCAACGATAAAAATATGAAATTTATAGATGTACATTTATTATTAAATTACATCAAATATTATTTCATAATAATATTATGATATTTGATTATAATATATTTAATTTTAAAATATATATTAATATTAAAATTATGATCCATTTAATTCAATTGTATTAAATAATATAAAATAAATTGTGATATATGTACAATTTTTTAATATTTAATTAATTATTAATGATATTAAAAACACTATGAAGAAAATTATCATGATAATTTTTATATTTTTGGTAATCAAATATAAGAAATTTTTGCATTTAATTATAAAATAATTATAATTAATTTGCTCTTTAAAATATTCTTTTAATATTTTCTTTATATAAAGACTTTATATATATATATATATATATATATATATATGTTTAGTGTATAATATTTAACAAGGGGGAAGCTTGCCCTAATGGTAAGTGAGCTGAACCTCAAACCTGGATACCCTCCGATACACAATATATTGCCGACATATCGCGATATTTTCTTCCATGGGTGTAACATGATGAATATCAACAAATTCGTTAGAGATAGAAAACAAAATTTAGAGTAGATTTGTTCAATATACCTCAACTATAGTAACCCACTGGTTTGTTTATCTCCATTGCCAACCAAAAACTCTAGGGTTTGTATATGTATTCTCTTTCTTTTCTTGTTTTCTTATTTTTTTCCTTCTTCTTCAATATTAGTTTTTTTTTTTCCTTCTTAAAACTATATATTTATATATACACACTTACATAGAGAATAGTAGGGGCCATATCATCAATTAAAAATAATAAAGAAAATTTGAAGAAAGGAAGAAGAAGAAAAAAAAATGGTCAAATGAGAATGTATATAACCCTATTCTAGTTTGGTTTGGAATAGAATGAACTTACAATCATATAATCTGACTTGATCATTAAATTATAGATTATAAGTTCATAACCCTATCCCATTCTCATTTTAAGTAAAACAAATCTAATAATTCTTTGATTCCAATTAGTAAGACAAATCTTAAAGAAATAGATCTTAGATGCTAAGAAACGATATCTTGAGCAATTACAATGATCGGGTTCATGAAATATAGGAAGCAGAAGAAGAAATAAAGAAGAAGAATAACCAATCATATATTGAACTCATAGGTGTTTGATTCATATGAGATTAGTTAATAGGTAATTTTAATTTGTTTTGTTCTCCATAAAGGAGGAAGACACAACCAATCATATACCAAACTCATACATGTTTGATTCACAAGAGGTACGTTAATGGTTAATTTTAGTTAGTTTGTTTGTCCTTTTTAGAGGAGGAAGGCTTCAAAGTAATACCTCCTTAATAATTCAAGATAAAGTAGCTAGTCAATTATTATAAATATTATGCAATAAATCAAGCATGTCAAGGCAATTTGTAAGCAATATCAATATTGATGTATGAATTCTAAGACATTGCCCATATTCATGAGCTAATCCATAATGTAAAATGAGCATGCTAGGGACTAAATTAATGTGAAATATGTTGTGAATTAACTTCAAACTGTCCCATACACAAGGAAAAAATGAAATGAATGTCATGGGCTAACATTATAAAAAAAATAGAATAGGTCTACATTGATATACAAATAATTTTAACCCATTAGTATGTTGTAGAAGAGAAGACAAGTTGTGTAACATTCTATTATGTTTGGTTGATTTGCATACATTTATATTCCACTCGGGCTTTGCTTTGTACATTGGTGTCGCTATAGGAATCTGTTCCTCTTTTATGCTTTTACAATACATCAAACAAAATCTCTAATTAGCTTGTTTTGCTTTCTTGATGTTATTTTATCCCACATAATTGTTTTACCTTGAGTATAGGTTTCTTTATGTGTGCAGGTTATAGGATTGGAAGATAAGTACTACGAGATGATGAAAAACATTCCCTTAACTTATTTTTAATTAAGTGTTATTGTGTGTTATGTAAACTCCTTTATGAGAGTTTAGGTGGGTTTATGTAACGATGTTTTGTCATTAAATTTCCAAATGAGGAGATTGTTAGGATATTGAGTCTTGTTATTTGTTGGTAATTTTTTTCCTTTTAATGTTTGGCTATAAAAGTCCTTTTAGATAGTGACTTACTCCACATTGAAGATCAAAGATTATTGTTCGTCTAATCGGGAAGTCACAAGTACATCTAAAAAGGTTTGACTTATGGTGAGTTAGGCTCCTATGAGGTATAAAAAGGAATGGTACATTTAAATTAACAAAAAGTGAATTTTTGTAAAAGTGCAATGAAATAGGGGATGCTCAAGCTGACAACAGTGCTCAAGCGCTAGGACCACTCAAGCGCTTAGCACCGCTCAAGCACCTAATGTGCTTAAATGGTGGTTAAGAATACATGAGCACTCATGAATTTCCCATTGAGAATTGTAGAATATTTTTTAGAATTTCACGCAAATTGGATTTGGAAATGATTCGTCCCCATTGCAGTCATGCCATTTGATTCTGGCTTAGACCGGTGTTATTAACAAAATTTATAAAACCTAAATCAGCTCACACTAGGGTAGCATAGCTAACATAGTATAGTGGCTCTAAGATCATCCATAGGGATGGGTTTTCATCGTACAGTTGACTTTAGTGAAGGAAATAAAATGGTGCTTTTCCTTATGAAAATTAGCTTTTAAAGAAAATGGAATTGTAGTTGCAAAGATTGGTTTTAAGTTAAGCAAAAATAATAAGTGAAGTTAACTACAAATAAAAAGTCTCTTGGAGCTTTAGGTCACTAGGATCGGGTTCCTTAGGCAAAGGGGGAGATTCCAGATCTTCTCCTTGCATGGAGGACAATAACATAAAGGATGGTTATCTCCCAAACCGGTTTTGTATTTAACAATTAAGATTTGATCCAAAGGGTTCATGAAAAATGGTAATTGCTTCCCATTAATGGCTTCAAACACTAAAGACCCTCACCTTGAACCACCTTCCAATGGCTCGTAAATGATAACTAATAGACATCTATGGATCTAGCAATAAGCATCCATAGAATCCGAAAAGCTTACCAAGTATTGACCATTCAAGGTGATTTTAAGGGATTTAAAGCTAAACCTTGAAATAAAAACCATTAATGGTTAACAACTACTTTCATTTAAAGCAAGGACAACTCCCACCTTTGCATTCAGGTCCTTCTCCTAGCTTCCATCACTCTAAGAAACATAAAACCTAGCCACTCATCCCATGAGAAATCATTCTCAGAGGTTGTTTGGCTAGAAAGAAAAATTAAAACAAAATGAGAAGGGAAGACAGAACAAAAGCTCTGTATATTTCTTACTACGGAAATTTACAAGTGTTTCTTCTCTCCTCTGGAGGTTTTCCAAAGAGAGATATGTATAGAGAGGTCTTTCCAACCCCTCTTTATAGTTCCTAGCCATGAAATCCTATCATTGGTTGATTATAAGGAGAAAATAGTAAATTACACAAAATATCTGGAGATAAAAATCTAACGGAGTCGATGCACCGGAAGATTTCGCATACCATGCGAAATTTCACATGGTGTGCGAAATTCTTTGGCTGCTTCTTATGGTTTCACATGGTGTGCGAAATTTCTTACAGTGTGCGAAATTGTTTTTCACTCAGTCCTGCTCTCAGTCCTGCAGTTGCTCCTCCTCTTGATTTTCGCATGCTATGTAAAATTTTCGCATAACCATGCGAAAATGCTGGTTGTTGAATTTCTTCCTCTGGTTTTCTTCCTTGCATTTTTGATTGGCTTGGCAACCTATTGCCAAGCTTGGAAAGGGGCTATGAAGTGCTCCAAAGCTCGGATTCTTCATGTATTTAAGCTTCAACTTGCATTGCCATGGATTTCACAAAATTCACCCTCTTCTTGGCTTGTTTCAATGATAAAAAAGCTACCAAAAACACCAAAACTTGCCAAAAACTGATTAGTATCCCTTGCTAGGTTCCTTAATGTGCCAATTGAGTTAAAAGATATTAACTACTACTCAAAAGTGTTTAAAACAGTTAGTTTCAAGCTATAAAAAAGTACTTTTTGAGTAGTAATTAGGAAACCTATTCATACCAAACCTCTTCGAGTTATTTGCCTATAAATGCCTCATTACAACCCTCTTAGGGTTAGATATTGGATATATTTCAAAAAAGTCTCTTAGAGAGAAAACCTAATAAGCCACATCATTCCCAATCTCTAATTCAAAGGATTCAAGCTTTGAATATTTGATTGAAAACTTTCGTCCCTTCAACAAGGTTGAAATGTGTTCATTGAGCAGTAAGAGGTTGTTGTGTCATAGACGTGGATCAAGTTGTAGGTATTGGAGAGTAAGTCTTTAGGGTAAAATGGTCAAGTAAATCAATGTAACTTAATCTTATATAATGGATTTAGATTAGCGGTCTTATACCTCGTGGTTTTTATCTCCATAGTTAGTGTGAGGGTTTTCCACATAAAAATCCTTATGTCTCATTATATATTTTATTTTTTATTTTTTATTTTGCATTGCTTATTATTGAATGAATTGATAATCTCTAATGTCCAAGGAAAAAGATTGTTATAATTTACAAATAATTAATTGAATTTTAAATACACCTATTCACCCTCCATTTGGGTGTTACCCTTCTAGACTTTCGGGCTTTCAAATTTTCATAGTTACCTTAATTTAATTAGTAGAGACATTTATTGAAGTCTTAGAGGAGTGCTACCTTATGGTACCTTTTTACTAGGTAATCTATCTCTCATACTTAGACTTGGTTTTCAAAGATATGCTTTTCCAAACAATGAGTCATTTGTTAGGGTTTTATTTTATTTTATTTTGTTTTCCTTTTAAATAAAAATAATTGGAGACTCTATTTTTCATAAAAATCATTTTTTTCACTAAAGTTGAATCTCGCCATGGAGTGGCGACACACGTAAAAAAGGTAGGTCCACAATTGAATCTTTTCATTATTATATAATTTATGCAATGTCAATTTTGAGTTTTAAGATTCTTGTGCTTAGTTTTCTAATCTTTGTTCTATTCATATAATTTAACTTTCTTTCATTATCTAGTGAGTAGTCACCTAAGTTTGAGGAAAGAGAGTCATAGGGCATCCCCTTCTGCAATTGGAATGGCTTCACTCATGAGGTTTTCATAGTTTATATTCACTTGATTTTTGGATCCCTATCATTTAAATGAAGGCACCATTTTTTTATATTTTGAAATTGGAGTTTAGGAATTACTTTAGGGTATTCCAAGTGCTTATGGATGATGGCCTTTTGACTTGGAATGACCATTATTGAGCCATTAATGTTGCAATTTAAGAAATAGAAGATTATAGGGTCTAAGTGAAATAACCAAACTTTTATATATTTGGGAATTGGAGTTTAAGGGTTGGTTTAGGGTATTCCAAGTGCTTAATGGTGATATCCTTTTGACTTGGAATGATCACTATTGAGTCCTTAATATTGTGATTTGGCAAATAAATGAGGTTTTATGAAAAATGTATATGTACATGAATGATTTTATTGGACATTTTCTAACCAAGGAACCGTAGGGTATCTTGGTTAAAATAATAATAGCACAAGTCATTCCATGGCAAGAAAGAGGAACCCATAATGTATTCCCTCTCCTCAATAGTTTGTTACAAATAATTAAGAAATTTTAACTAATTCTTTTTTATAAAGCCATTTTCCAACCACTTTCATGCCTAAAACAAGATTTCAAGAAAGAATATTCCACCACCATCTTTCAACCATTAAATATTTCTACTTCACCTGCATTCCAAGATTTATTTCTTGAGGTTCGACACCAAAATTATTGGGTTTTTAAAGCTAGGGAAATTTTATATGTATAATTCTTTCATTCTTAAGAGAAATAAATTGAAATATTGGAGGAAATTATACCTGAGACATTGAAGGAAACCAAATTAATTATTAAAAGTGTTACTTAGAAGTTTAAGACAGATACTTGCCATGGATGTTTTTTACATGATATTTTTGTTTGACTCGTCTATCTCTCTAAAACTATTATATGTCCCAGAAGTTTCTTCCCATGATCTTCACTCCCTATTTTTTGGTTGGAAATAGACCTTTGTGTTTTATTATTGATTTATTGTGTCTTATCAAGCTTGTATTATGTTTGGTTGATTTGCATACATCTATATTCTTCTCGAGCTTTGTTTTGTACATTGGTGTCGCTATAGGAATCTATTCCTCATTCATGCTTTCATAATGCATTGAGAAAAATCTCCAACCATCTTGTTTTGCTTTATTGACATTATTTTATCCCACACATTGCTTTACCTTAGGTATAGGTTTTTTTATGTGTGCAAGTTACAGGATTGGAAGATAAGTACTACAAGATGGTGAAAAACATTCCTTAAGTTATTTTTAATTGAGCGTTAATGTGTGCTATGTAAACTCCTTTATGAGATTTTGAGTGGGTTTATGTAACGATATTTTGTCATAAAATTGCCAAAGTGGGAGATTGTTAGGACATTAAGTCCTGTTTATTTATTGGCAATTTTGTTTCTTTTAATGTTTGACTATTAAAGTCCTTTTAAATAATGACTCACTATTCATTGAAGATCAATGATTGTTGTTTATCTAACTGGAAAGTCACAAGTACATCTAAAAAGGTTTGGTTTATGGCAAGTTAGGCTCCTATGAGGTATAAAGAGGAACGATATATTTTAAATCAACAAAAATTAATTTTTTGTTAAAGTGCAATGAAATAGGGGACACTTGAGCGAACAACAACACTCAAGCATTAGGATTGCTTAAGCACTCAACACTGTTCAAGCGTTGAGGCGCTCAAACGATAGTTAAGTGCACTCGAGTGCTCATGGATTCCCTGTCGAAAATTAGAGAATATTTTTTAGAATTTCAAGCAAATTGGATTTGGAAACCTATTCATACCAAACCTCTTTGGGTTATTTACCTATAAATACCTCATTATAACCCTCTTAAGGATAGAAATTGGTGAGATTTCAAAAGAGTCTCCTAGAGAGGAAGCCTAACGAGCCATACCATTCCCAATCTTTCATTCAAAGGATTCAAGCTTTGAATCTTGTGTTAAAGGCCTTCATCCCTTCAGCAAAGCTAAAATGTATTCACTAGAGCAATCAGAGGTTGTTGCGTTGTGGACGAGGATCAAGTTATAGGTAATAGAGAGTAAGTCCTTAGGGTAAAGCAGCCAAGTAAATCTATGTAACTTGATCTCATATAATGGATTTAGATTAATGGTCTTGGACCTCATGGTTTTTTATCTCCACAGTTAGTGTGGGGTTTTCCACATAAAAATCCTTGTGCCTCATTGGATATTTTTTTTTTATTATGATTGCATTGCATATTATTAATTGAATTAATAATACCTAACTTCTCGTAGGGAAAAAGTTTGTTATAATATACAAATAAATTTTAATTTTTTAAATGCACCCATTCACACCCTTCTAGGTGTTACCTTACTAAAATTCCAGGCTTTTTCACCTCTATTACTAGATTAGTACCTTTGACTTCTAGATAGATGTGGACACATTGTGAAATTTGTTTACGACATATTCACATATAGGAGTGTCCAACACCCATGCTAAAACCAAAAGTAGATTAGTTGGAAGGAAGGTAAAAGATATATTAGTTTATAGGATATCCAAGAGAATTTCAAGGTTACTACTTTATAGTCGGGATAATCAAAAGGTATTTGTTGTTGCAAATAATAGATTTTTGATGAAGACTATATGATAAGAATAAGGCAAAAAATGATATAGACTGGAGAACACTAGACTATAAAATATGTAGGAGGTTTGTATTCTATTGATTTTGATGAATCAATGAGCAATGTTGATGCTCATACTTAGTAAGAAGCTATGAAGGGATAGTTAGAATCTCTGTATTTTAACGTAGTGTAGGTTCCTATAGAAGCACCTGAAATGATAAAACTTATAAGGTGTAAGTTGATTTATAAGAAGAACACAAGAGTAGACAAAAGAATTAAGATTTATGTGGCTAGTTTATAGGTAAAGGTTATAGTTTGAAACATTGTTTCTATTATAGGAAGCCTTTTCACCAATAGCCATACTCAAATCCATCATATTACTCATATCCATTATAATGCATCTTAATTATGAGATATGTCAATAAGATATCAAAATAGTATTCTTGAATGGTTATCTTGATTGCTAACATCTATAGAATGCAACCATATGTTTTTAGAGCAAAGGGTCATGTCTACAAAAGAAGACACATGAAAGATGGTGGTGCTCTAAGATCTTGTGTTGTATATGACAATCTACTCATTAAAAATGATGTAGGAATATTGTCATCAATCAAGATTTGGTTGTTTGCTCGTTTTAGATGGAAATCTAGAATGAGAGCAGTATATTCTTAGGTTTAAGGTTTTTTAGGATTGTAAGGATAGGAAAATTATGTTATGTTAAACCTCTTACACTAACAAGCATTTTGCCCAGTACATGATGCAAAACTCCAAAAAAGTTTGCTACTTTTTAGGTTTGGAGTTGTCTTTTCTTAAGATTGATATCATTTGATATATAAAAAAATAAATCACATTAAGATGGTACCCTATGCCTCTATAATGGGTAGCCTTATTTATGTATGAGATTTTATGTAATAGATTGGATATTTATTTTATTGTAGATATGGTGTGCAGATATTAGTCAAATCTAAGTCCAAAACACTAGATAGTTGTCAAACATATACTCTAGTATCTTTAGGGAACAAAGGATTATATGCTTGCGTTTTAGAGTGTTTAGATAGTATAGAAGGATGATGTGACGGTTAACAAGATACCTTTTGTGGAGAACCTGGAAGATCTCTTCACCCAGACATTGATGAGGAGGTTGGTCATAGGGATAACATAGTTTTCAAATGAGTATCTAGTATGCTTTGAATGCTAGTAGAATAATATTAGGATAAAGTCCTTAAAAGCATGACATAGTATAACAGATTTGGAATTCATCATTTATTTAATGATATTCAAGTTTCACTTTTATCCATCCTTATTTCATGCATTATACTTTATGAGCATTCTTGCCTAGCATCTCTTGCATTGCAAATGACTTGGGGGTATTCGGAGTTGCATGGAAGATTCAAGTCATGGGTTCCTTACAAGTAGTTGACTTGTTCACAATCGGTTCATGGACTTAGACAATTAATTAGAGGATGAAATGCACTATTTCTAATTAGAGGGAGGGTTGGACTTGGTCATTGAGATGAATTTCCCATGGTAAGTGCACTAGTATGTTAGTTACATATTGAATAGGAACTACAATGAGTCATGGCATAAGGCTATTAGGTAGTTATGACTCCACCAAGTTGCTATGTTGTATTATCTCTCGACTTTGAGAGAATACTAAGTTTATACTAAAATTAGCAGTGGTTTTGACTTATGAGTAAGATCTTAAAGTGATAATATATTCCTTATCGATTGAGTCACTATTAGTGGAAGTCGGTAACAATAGTTATTCTTAATAAAGATACTATGATTCATGAGATTTAGACTATGTGTCACTTTGGGTGATCCTAAGGATGTATATTTGGGTAAACTATGACCATGGTAGTTCCTTAAGTGGAACTTAACATAAGCTCTAGTAAACTTAGATATGTTAATTGACCACACAATAGGAGGATATGAAACTCAAGGATGATAGAGGTAATCTTAGGAAACTAATAACTTTCACCTTGTTAGATTACATACACCAGTTCATAGGAAAACTGTATGTAATAGATAGTAAGTCACAGTCTTGAGCACTTAGAGCCTATTTGGTAGTACTTTTAGTCGAACTATTTTTATTGGAAGTGTTTTCTTTTATTGTGCTTCCGTGACAAACACATTTATGAGAATCTAAAAATGTGATTCTAATGGTGTTTTTGACAATATGTCATATAAGTACAAAAAATATTTTTAATATTAATAAATTACCATGAAGGACATACAATTTAATTAGAAAATGAAAATATTATAATAAACCAGGAACTTTTCATTACAAAAGAATACATAAACATTTATGTTATAAGAAAATTTTGAAAAATATTTTAAAAAATGAATTAATAAATACATATTGAAATGGTCAAATGTTAATTCTCGCTCTTGCTATATTCTTGCTTGGGTATGAGATGTTGTGTTATAAAATATGGTTGAAAGTGTAGTTTTACAATCCTTGTGATATGTGTGTGTAATTTGTAGGTTTAGACATCCACGTATGTCAACTATAAACATATGCCAGTTTCTTTCGTTCTATGAGGCAAGAATGTCTGTAGGCATTAATTTTAGTAGATATTTTTTCTACATCTTACACATGATTCACTTTATAAAACTTGTGCATCTAGAATAGAGAGTATCTTGGAGTAGAGTCCAACAATGTTGAATGAAAGTAATGAGAGTTGTCGAATTAGTCTCCATTTGGATGGAGAGATAATGAGGAAATGGAGAGTGAAAGATGAAGAGAAGGTGAAAGGGAAAGAGTGGGTAAAAGGAAACACTTAGGGTTATTTCAAGAATGTTTGGAAGGGAAATTGTTTTTTAAAATAAACACCTCCCAAGTGCTTTAGTAAAAATTAGTTCAAAATTTTCTCTAAATTTTCGAAAGTATTTTTTTTAAATATTGCCAAACACCTATTTTTCAACCTTAAAGACGCTTTAGAGTGTTTTTAGGGTTAGAAACACTTTTAAGAAGTACTACCAAGCGAGTTCTTAATGCCTCATTGTAATATATATAGGGTATTGGAGTGTCATTGACTCTTTATAGTAAGATATTGAGTCAACTTCATAATTGATTTTTAAGGAAGCAAATACTATCTTTTGGGTCCTAGTGGTCCCTATTGTAGCATATATACCTTGTTGACACATTTTATTAGGGTTGGATCAACTCTAAATTCAATTATGTGCATAAGGGTGTTTTGGTAACTACATAAGGTTGTACAAGAATTAGTGGACAACATATCTGGATGGGGCTAATGAATTGATTAATTGGTGCTCTGTTGGGCTAATTAATCAATTAAGACTTCTTTGGGTTAGATTAAGTAATACATGTTGAAGATGGGCTCAAGTCACTTAAGCCCTTTTGGAACCTTATAAATACCCCTTACAAGGTTAGGGTTTCATTATTTTATTCTCCTCTTCACATTCTAGAGCAAGCCCTAGCCTCAACCTTATAAAGATCTCTAGGTTTTCAAGGTCATTTCAACACTTAACATTTAAGGTTTAGGAACATCCAAACCTAAAGATTAAATTTTTAATCTTAAAGATCATTTAAAAAAAAAATCAGTATTGCTTCTATTGCATAGATTTAAGATGCCAATAGAAAGACCATAGTAATCCAATGTATGATCATACACCAAGTACCAACTAGTCGAACCCTCAAAGCAGTTGACAAAGCCAAATTCAAGAGGATCAAAATTCCACTACCCTTAACTTTAAGTGGGGATTTGCCCTAACCTAAGATATAACCCTTATTATAATTGAGTTTGTCCCAGGACTAAAGGTCAGTTGTCACACCTTGGGGTTCAAACTTAATAATTGATACTCAAATACAACATAAGTGCTTTCAAAAATTTAAATGTTGAGTTCCTGCTTGATTTTGTGCAAAAAGAGAATATGGAAACTTGTTATAAAGAGGTTTACATCTTGTATTAAACTTTGTAACTATTAGTTAACAAAATATGATTTATTTCACAAAAAGAACTTGTATTACATTACTTTACATATACTAAAACCCCATGGTTCACTACGGGTAGCCCATACTACAAGTATATATGACAAATATACATTACATCATTCCTTCAAAAAGATTTAGTCTTTGTATGATACAAAGGCAAAGCCTCAAAAGTACTTTCAATGCGAGCAAACAACATCCAATCAACAAAAAAAACAATGCTCAAGCATTATTTCCATCATAGGTCTTCTAACCTGCATCTAAAAGGGAAAGTGATAGGGTGAGTTCACAACTCAGTGGGAAAGTTTATAGCCATCCTAAGCATACCCTTAAAAACCTTGAAATTAAACGTATAATAACATGCATGATAAACATTTTATAACTATTAACAAATATATAATAATGTTAAACATGTATGCATGTGATTATTGGTTTCATCTCTGCTTTTCCTCATCCATCCTTTCACAACTGATAAACTACTAACCCCCAGCAATGTACACATTAGATATCAATGCTCCATAAGATACTCAATCAATATAATAATATGACTATTCTGGGACTATAATCCAAGGATAAGGCATACCTCATGTTCTTTTGGGACTCATACCTAAGGGCATGACCAACCTCGTGTCTTTAGGGACTAAAACCCAAGGGCATGACCAACCTTGTGTCTTTAAGGACTAAAACCCAGGGGCAGGACCAACCCCATACACCCACATCAGAATGTCTTCCTCAAGGGCTTTAGGGACTTTCACCCAAGGACCCACGGTCTCACATAAACAATATATCAAAGGATAGTACCTGTAGCTTCACATAAACACTTCCCACATATCAAATAATTATTTGGACATCATTTGTCATTATTTCATATCCTTCTTGTAATGCAACCACACCATGAACCATTTCCACAAAACTGAACCATGAAGCTTCATACCAATATATGTTCCAATATCATTATAACATTTCAATACAACAAACCGAGATGCAATGACACATTAAAATACTTCATGAAATCATAGAAATGACATGAAATCTCAATAAATGTGTCAAGGAAAGAAACCAAGATACACCATGGAACAACATAAAATTCCCTACCTTACACCGACTTCCCTTTTGTGATTCTTTTATGTAGGCAATATTTACCTATTACAAGGAACTGAAATGAAACAACATAATTTAGGTTTCCTAACCATGAAAATTTATACAATTAAAACTTATGACATTTTCTTTTCTTACTAATTTTTAACAACTTACTGATGCCAATTTTTAATTCTCATATTCTCTAATCTACATGCTCACGAGTTTTCAAATCAAATTTGAATTGAATTAAACAATCTTTACAATGCATATTAATATTCCCCAATTAATTACCAAACACTAATTGTTTTGATTTTCCTAAAGCCTAACCCATTAACAAGTCCCAAGTGTCCAAATAACCTAATTAATCACATGCTTTACTAATATACTTTTCAATCAAACCAAACTAAACAAAGATGTATGTTGATCTTCCCATTAATAAAATACTTAAGTTAAAACCCTTTAAATCTTAATTAATTATGATTTATAATTAAAACATGTTTATAACTAATTGCACTCAACCTTTACATAAACTTTACCATTAATTTGTTTCAAAATATCATTAGGAACCCAAATACACCAACATTACTATATTAATCAACTTCCTTACCTCAAATCTTCACTTTCTCTCTCTAGATTCTCTCTCTAACCCAGGCTGCTGCAGAGACAAGGCTCCAAAACAAGGCTACATGCCCTTATAAAGGGTCCCCAAGTAGCCAAGCAAGTGGTGGCAGGCCGTAAGGTTGCCACCAATCTCAACTTTCCAAAATTGTTGTTTAGTCCTTTAAGTTATCCAATATTAGACCTATAGTTGCCTTTTAGTCCTTTAGGTTTTCATATCTATAATCAACCCCTAAGAACCTATTAAGCATGCTTAAGTCATTAACTAATCCCACTTAACCGTAATCAAGGTTTAATTCATAATTAAACAAGATTAGCACTAAACTAGTTTTAACATCTAATTAAGCACGTTTAAAGTTAAGTACTAAGATAATCATTATTACCTATTTAATTCATTAGTACTAGGTATTACATCAGCGATTAACTCCTTATAGAGTTTGGCAAAAACTGCATCCCTATCTCTCAAATTTTCCTCTTGCAAATGAAAGCTTGGCTTCATAGAAGGCCTAGGACCTTTTGGCTTTCTTCAAGAGATTGCTTAGGTCTTCCTTTTCATGTTATATCACTTTCAAACGAGCCTTTCACTTTGTCTAATCGACTATACCTAGCTCAACCTTTAGGTTATTTGAAATTTTCCTTTTTGATTCCAGTCAAGAATTTGCTAGAGAAAGCTCTTTGGTCAATTAAGCCACTTAAGAAGATAAGATCTTTACCTAACCCTTTACGGTACATCTCTATGTATTATGTATGACCTGTAAACTTCAAAGTTGAACTACAACAACTGAAAAAACGCAAACACTTTCTAAAAGGGTAAGACTCTGAAAAAAAAAAAAAACTATAAGGGTAAAATACTTGATAGGTAAGCCTAAGTGATTTGTCTATTACCATTGTATCCAAAAGGGGGTGATATACTTAGTCAGTAAGAATAGACAACTTACAAGCAACAAAAATAACATGTTCCAAATCATCCCCAATGGCTACTAGATCAATTGACTTACTCTTACTAGAAGAAGTAAAGGTATAGGATAAAACAAGGTCTTCCCAAAGTTGGCATAAGGATGGACCAAAGCAGGAACCTTTTATATGTTTAGAATTCCTAGATTATACTACTCCATTCATAGCCTTAGATCAATTAGGGTGTATGCAAACTATAATAAGAGATCTTTAGATCTACACAATGGAAGTAAAAAAACATCTAAAAACTTTTAAATATAGAGAATAACGCTTTACCTTATATCTGAATATTCCTATATCAAATCTTATTGGTGAAGATACATTGTATACATAGTAGATCTCACAAATCAAGATCCTTCCACTTGATATCTCTCTTTCCAAATCATAACGTGTGAGAGGTGAAATACTCATCTCAAATGGTTGGTGGTTAGGGCTCTCTTCTCTCTAAAGAATGGAAGATTGAATGTCTGATGTGTAGCCTTAAACCATTAAAGGGAAGGGGAGGGGGGTTTATATAGGCTTCTTACGGGTAAGTTACTTAAGCCCATCTTGGGTTTAAATCACTTAATCTTGCCCAATTAGGTTCTAATTGATTAATTAGTCTTATTAAGCTCCAATTAATCAATTAACCCAATTTAGAGAGATCATTCACAAGCTTTTGTGCAACCTTGCCTTTGTACCAAAATAGCCTTATGCACACATGTGCATAACGAATACAACTAACCCTAAAAAACTATGTTATCACAAAACATAAGCTCGAGCAGGGACCATTGAGACCCATAGGAAAAACTGACACATTCATAATCTAATTTTGAAGTTAACTCAACACCACACTATAGAGAGTCAACGAAACTCTAGTATCCTATGATATTACAATGAAATACTAGAATTAAGCATGTGACCTACCATCCATTATATCCAGGCTCCTTGTGAATTGGTGTTTGTAAACTAACAAGGTGAATGCTATCAATCTCCAAAAGATTACCTTTATAACCTTAAGTCTTAGATCCTTCTATTTTCTGATCAATTCATGACATACTCATCTCAGAAAGAGCATATGTCAAATTCTAATTAAGGAACCACTATGACCATAGATTTCTTGATCATATGTCCTTGGAATCTTTCAAAAAGGCAAATTGTCTCAAACCCATGAGATATCATGGTGTTTACCTTAAGTATACCTGTTGTCATAAACCTCCATTAATAATGAACCAATTCATAGAAAATAAATGATCATCTTAAGGTCTCACCCATGAATCAAAACCGATGAAGACTTTAACAAAAACTTAATATTCTCTCAAGGTTAAGAGCTTTTACAGTATAATAGTTTGGTCAAATCATAACTATTTGATGTCTAATATCATAATTCATCATAAGTTTTGTCAAATGTGTAACCATACACACTAGTCACCATGGGGTCTCATCACGATGAAATCAAATTATTAAATAATAAATCCATTATTGTTACATCATATTATATTTTTAAAGGCTTTATCCAAACATCATAAACTTAAGGATTCTCTACCACCTCTTAAGTGCTTGGCCTAGTGAATCTATTGGCTCATCATTTCCTCCAATAAGATCAATAGGTGAAGAATACCTCATAGGTTTACCTTTCAAGTTGCATTCTTATATATGTAACTTTGAATACCCTGAAGCTGGTTTTTCAAATATGGGTATTATCATTATTTCAACGTTCAAAGACAATAAAGTATCCAAGCTTGGCCAGTTTTTTTCAAACAAAACACCAACTGTGTTTCACGTTATGGTTGGTGACAGCCAGGAACACCTTAGAAGTTCCTTAGGAAAGTGGGATGGTATCACGTCACAAAGACCAACCGTAAACCATTCTTCATCATCATTGCCATCTATTAAATTGGTCTTTGCCATGGTCACGTATCTAAACCATCAATTCATCTAATAATATCCTCACCAAAAGATTCACAAAAGGCCCCACAACATGTGCACCACTCCATAAGTCTCCTCCAATTAGAGGCCCTCATGTCAAGCTCCTCAACGTCCGCCTTCAAATGCTCCCTCCCCCCACATGTAGAGATTTGCTTTTAAGCTTCATTCCTACCAAACCTAACCATCTCTTTCTTTGCCAGCTTATATCCAACTTCTTCCTCCATGTCACATTTTTTTAATATTTTTCATCTTCCTTGGAGACTTTAACATCTTCCACCTAAACCGATCAAACCTAATAAATAAAGTATCAGGGAAAAGGAAAAGGGGAGAAGGGAAAAAGGCGAAACTGCCCAACAACACATACTGGAAGGCAATGAATATCTTCAAGGACAATATATGTCTTTTTTTTTTCTTTACCAACCATCTCTGCTGTAAAGAATCCAAACAATAATGAACAAAAGTATTAGTTGGTTCATGTTTCGAGCACAGTAAAGACCATGAGAATAACATACAAAAAAGGCCACGTTAATGTCTTGAAAGGAAAAAATAAAAAAATAAATAAATACAACACTGTGGCACTCTGGTAAGTCACAGTATTAAACAGCAGCTCAGGAACCTGTTGTTTTTTTTTTTTTTTTCCTTTTGCATCCATTCCCCCCACCAGAAGAAAGAAAAAGAAGAAACCAAAAAAAAAAGGAAGAACTTTCCACTTCTTTTCAGAGGATACTGATCTCGCCTTTTCATTGTCACCGGCAATCCATTGAATCAAATGTATCAGCAAATCCAGAAGGTTTTGAGGGAATGCTTGACTGGGTTCGGCTGTAGGAAAGATCATTAACCATCATGGAAGTACCTTCATCTGCTTGCCATCTTTGAAGGGCTTGAGGAAGGCTCATGTGGAGATCAATGCCATAGCTTTCATCTTCATCAGGGCGAACAGGCTTCCACTGCTCTACGAGAGGTCCCAAGATGTTAACGGCATGGCCCATCTCGGGTCTCTGATATGGTTCGCGAGCAGTGCAATGGCCAGCCAGCTCAGCCACCTTGCAGATGCTTGCTAAGGTCTCTTCATCAGGGTCTAGAGTTTGGTCAATAGCCTTTTGGAGGTTGTCCTTGTTGATTAGTACCCTGCGGAACCATGACACCAAATGAGACCTTTCATCAGGCATGGTCTCGTCTAGAGCTTTTCTACCAGTGATCAGCTCCATCAATACCACTCCAAATGCATAAACATCGACCTTGGTTGTCACTCTTCCAGTAGCTGTTTTAAAACAAAGCAAATTCATCAGAGGGTCAAATTTCACCTTCACCTTCATGCTTGAAGAGTAGGAACAAAACTTGAAAAAGGAAAATAATTTACAACTCTATATGCATACCTGTTACGGACATAAGAGAAGAAAAACAACGTAAAATGGGCATGGACCCTAATATCTTAACCCGGATTTATATTTTGATGAATGAATTGGTCCTTTTATAACAATGGCCCACAACTATTTCAAGCAATTTCAGTTGGTGTCTCATTAAATCAAATAATTAAGGTTCATAAACAAAAACTGCTAGTTAACAACTGGAACCAATATTAACAATCTGATAAATTTCACAGAAAAGATTGAGAGGTTATGGAACATACAGAAAACTGGACAGAGAAGATCCAAAAGATAAAAGAAATAAAGAAAAAGAAAAAGAAAAAGCCCAAGATCTGTTG
Source organism: Vitis riparia (assembly GCF_004353265.1). NCBI lineage: Eukaryota > Viridiplantae > Streptophyta > Magnoliopsida > Vitales > Vitaceae > Vitis > Vitis riparia. The sequence continues at coordinate 18,493,211 of NC_048435.1, read as the reverse complement.
CTCAAGAAAAGTGGGAAGAAGAAAAGAGGGACAACAAAAAAAAAAAAAAGGAAAGAAACAAAAGGATTGCTTTGGAATAACTTTATCCATGAGATCAAATTTCTGCAGGGTGATATATTGAGCTCTCTAAGGTGGCGAAAAGAAAAGAAAGATCATCAACATGGTTCCATGTGTAGAAATGAACCTTCTACCCTCTTGTTATATATAATTGCTCATTTCGGGTGATAGTGTATGTTTGGTGGCACTCAGCTAAGGTCATGGCAAGCCTCTCCCTAGCAGGCAATTGGCACTGAAGCAGTTTAGCATCAACTCATTTGGGTTCATAAAGTGTTTAACAACATTTTGGATCCTGATTCAAACCATAAAGTGGATCCACAGAACAGAGGCCAAACATCAGGATAAGGTAGATGCAAGCTAATTAGAATTTCCCAATGCATATAGCATTATTTCCATTACTAGGTCACAAAATTTTCAGTTAAATAAAAAAACCTTCATGAACACTTTTTTTTTCAAATCATATAATGCTAATTCTCGCCCTGCATTCCTTGGTATTCCCCTTTTCAGTTAAATAAAAAAACCTTCATGAACACTTATTTTTTCAAATCATATAATGCTAATTCTCGCCCTGCATTCCTTGGTATTCCCCTCCCTCTTGTCAGAGCAAAGCATGACAAAGAATTTTAGAAGAAAAAAAGCTAAGATAAATGTTGAGAAAAGAAGTGCAGTATGTAGTTGTCTTTGTTTTAATAAGAAAAGGTAAATATAATGGAATGGGAAAATCAAATGCTTAGACTTACCAGCATATTCAGGAGCAAGATATCCAAATGTTCCAGCCAACCGTGTCTCCACAGAATACTTCCCATCAGGTGCATTTTTAACCAACCCAAAATCGGCAACCTTAGCTCTCATGTCATCTCCAAGAAGTATGTTGGATGGTTTCAAATCTCTATGAATGAAACTCTGTTGTGCTAAGCTGTGAAGGTATTCCACTCCTCTTCCTACATCCAATGCAATTGTCACCCTTTGCTTCCAAGTCAAAGCTGGGTACCCATTTTCACGCCAATCAAACAAATGCTGTCCTAGTGTCCCCTGCGGCATGTATTCATATACCAAAAGCCTCTCATTACCATTGACACAGAAACCTAGCAGAGCAACCAAATGTCTGTGCCTAACTTTTGTAAGAACTGCAATCTCTGCCTGAAACTCATTCATTCCTTTGGTGCCCACTGCTGCTGATTCCATCCTTTTCACGGCAATCTTTGTCCCATCATGCAACTCGCCTTTGTAAACAACACCGAACCCTCCTCTGCCTAATATATTATCTTCACTAAAGTTGTTAGTCACCTGTCGAAGAACTTGGATTGAAATTGCAATATTTCCACCTTCAAACACTGGAATGTCACTATGATCACCACTACTCTGGCTGTGTAATTCACTTGGGACTCCACCATACCCACCCATTCCTCCCATTACCTTATTGACCACCATTTCCTTCCCATTTTCAGGGTTGTCCACCCTGCCAAATTTCTTATGCCGTTTCCTAACGCAACATTTGTAAGACACAAATAACACAACCCCAATAAAAATGACAACAGCAACAACTATAGCAGCAATTACACCAGCTGAAGGGGTTGAACCATTAGGCGACCCAGCCGGAGTACCACTTGGTGAGGTACTATTGGTACCAGAAGATGGAGAATCTCCACTTCCAGAGTCTGTACCGTTTCCAAGTAAGAGATTGCCTGTCGTAGTTACCTTCACCCCACCTCCAAATTTCGGTATGCCCCCAGTAAGATTATTATTTGACACATCAAGAACCTGAAGCTGAGTCAAACTAGTCAAGCTCTCTGGAATAGAACCCGTAAGGTTATTATTGTTCAAGTACAAATTCCGCAGAGATGTGAGATTTGCAAAGGCTGGTGAAATTGTACCCGTAAAACCCCGTTTTGCAAAATTCACAATAGTCACATTCTTCCCCTGCGAATCACATGAAATAAACGCCCATTGGTGGCACGCATCGTTCCCTTCCCAGGAGTCAGCCAAGCTTGTAGGATACCCTAAAGCCCCAGCAACCTCAAGCAATGTAGTAACCTGACTATCACAAGGTCCAACAGACGTCCTACAAAACTTATTATTATCTAGTTCGGCGTTAACACCACTAGAAAACTCGGGTACAGGACCTTGTAATTTGTTGTTTTTCAAAGTAATGTTAACCAATTGAGGTAAACTTGTCAACGAAGAAGGCACAATACCAGTGAACTGATTGTCCCGAAGCTGCAAATCAAACAACTGGGTGCAATTTGACAGGTCCGGGATGGGCCCAGTGAAGGCATTCGCTTGCAGCCACACTTGTGTTAGATCGGGCATGGCTGCCAACACATCGATCGTGCCCGAAAGCCCACTTTGCTGATTATTCATCCACAGCTTTTGGATGCTGGTCCCAGGCAGAGAAGATGGAAGAGACCCATTGAGATTGTTGTAGGACAGCCTCAGTTCGTTGAGACTCGGCATCGAACCGAACCAATCTGGTATGGACCCTTCAATGTTAGCATTGCTAGCATAGAAGATAGCCAGACTCTTGGACTGGCTCAACCCATCTGGGATCGACCACGGCGCCAGATCGGGGTTCTCACCGAGGCTCACAGTCTGCAAACTCGTCAGATTGGTGAAGAAATCCTTGTCGATGGAGGTGAAATTGTTGCTGTCGAGGTAGATATCTTGAAGAAACTGTAGGTTAGCGAGAGAAGGCAAGGAACCAGAGAGAGAGTTAGACTGAAACGACAAGGTCACGAGTTGAGAGAGCTGGTTGAGATCGGAAGGGAGAGTGCCGGAGAGACCCTTGGAAGCCATGTTGATGGCGGTGACGCGGCCGTTGCTATCGCCGGTATTGCCGCAGTTGATGCCTTCCCAGCTGCAGAAATCGCTACCGGTCCAGCCGGAGGGGGTGGAGCTGAGGCCCTTGCGGAGGTTGTCCATGACGGCGGCGTCGTCGGCGAGGGCGGACGTGAGGAGAGAGAATAAGAGGCAGAGTGAAACCAGAGAAGCCATGTTTAGAGGGTGAAGCATGAGAGGGAGGGTTGGAAGGAGGCAGAGACGCTTGAAGAGGTGTGGTCTTTGTCGTTTGAGGGTTTGGGATTTTGTAAAGACGGCGAGGCACCACGGCGTTTTTCTTAGGTTGAGCTGCTCTAGCGTAACGGCCGGGTGAACATTGCCATGACAGCTCCCTAGGAGAACAAGATTACACTCGTCTTATAAAGGAAACTACCTCTTCATGCTTTATATTTAAAGGCTTATAAGTTACAATCTGTGCTTTTCTTTAACAGATAAATTTCCTTTTTGATAATTTCCTAAATTTTTTTATTTTCCTTTTTAAATTAAGAAAGTTAATGATACTATTTACATGCATATTTTAATAATTAAAATTAAAATAAATTTTAGTCTTTATTTACGTATACTTTATTTTCTATTTTTAAAAATACAAACCTCTATATAAAAATTAGAAGCACCTATATATAAAAAAAATGTACCTCTTTTTTTTCTTAAAAATTATTTTAATTTTCTTAATTTAAGATAATGAAATTTTTTTTAATACCTTAATCATTTTCTAAAAATCATTACTGTTTTAATGTAATTTTTTTTTAATAATTTTTATATTTTATATAAAAATTACTGTTATTTTCTTTGGATTTTAAACTTAAAAATATAAAACTTTGATATGATATTTTTTTATATTCTAGAATTTTATTAAAAAAATAAATATAAACATAAATTTAGTTATAAAATCATATTCATTTATACTAGGAATTTACAAGCTAGGAAGAGAAATTTCAATATATTGTCTATTTTCATGGTAGAATTTTAAGTATAGTTATATTAAGATATATAAAAGGAAAAAAAAAAAAAAAGTCAAGCTTTGATATTAAAATATTAAGGTATTATAATGGTATTTACAGAACAAAATTTATATAGTGGTATTGAATTGTTTAATACGTATGATGAAATTTAGTAAGTTGAATAAAAATAGAAATAAATAAAATTAAGGTAGAAGGGGACAAATAGATGAGACTAGGTGGTAATTTTTTTTTATTTGATTTTAAATAAAAGTTAAAAATAGATAGTAGTTAATAATGTTATATATTAAGTTGTTTGTTATTGTAATATGTTATTTCTATTAAGTATTAAAAAAAGTAAAAAAAAAATTAATGTATTATTTTTTTATTTAAAAAAAAGTCAAATATTTTGATTTTTTTATTTAATAAAAAATTTATAATAAGTCATACAAATATAGAAAAATAAATAAACTTAAAATTTGAAAATAAATTGCTTTCTATAAAGAGTTAAAAAAAATTCCTTTAAGTGATTTTTGTTTTTTTATTGAATAAAAAAAGTCATGTATTTGTTTTTTAATTGAATAGAAAAAGTTAAATATTTAGGTGATGTTTGTTTTTTTGGCTTTTTGTTGAAAACAATTTGTTTTCAGAATTTAAGTTGTTTGTTTTTCTACTTTTTCATAACTTATTATAAACTTTTTATTAAATAGAAAAAAAAATCAAAATGTGTAACTTTTTCTAAATAGAAAAAATAACATATTGATTTTTCTTTACTTTTTAATACTTAATAAAAATAAAATACTATAAAAATAAACAACCTAATATTTAACACTATTAAACATTAATGTTTTATTTAGAATTAAGTAAAAAAAACAAACACCACCTTAGTTTTTTCTATTTAATTAAAAGTAACTTATTGATATCAATCAATATAATTAAATTGAACTCTGAATTAAAAAAGAAAAATATTTTAATTTTTTTTATTCAGTTAAAAATCATATACCATTTTAAAATACAGATAATAAAACCTAAAAATGTATATACGTCACCATCAATATATTTTCATTCAAATAGTAGATATCCATATTGGATTAATAACCTAACTTTTAACATCGGATGAGGAAGCTTGTGTTTTCATTCTTATTCCTCAACCAAAATAAAATCTAGCAAATTCAAAATAACTGAAAAAATATATGATTTATACAAAGGAATTCAAATCGGAGAGGAGCCCTTGGAAATGAGCACATGGCTTGATGGGGAAGGAAATTACCGCAGGGGACAAGGGGAAAGAGGGAAGTGTTTTCTGGAGTGTAGCAGGGCCTGGTCTGCAAAAGTTGCTGGGTTGAATGAGGGATGGAGGAGTAGATGCATGACAACTGGCGAAGACTGGGGGCTACCCCGCACATGTTCGCAACAACAGCCGACTGAAGTGCTTACAAGTTACAAGCCACACGGCAGTCTTATTCTATTTGGAAGTTTCTCTTTCTTCGGTGGAAGCGCGTTTTCTGATTTCTCTTCCTATTTCAAGTACCATTATTTAAAGTTCCTCTTCCTTTCTTCCAAGATTTTGACAGCTCATTGGATACCGTTTGCTAAAATTTGTTTTCACTCTTATGACCACAAAATTACCATTCTAATTCGTTGAATTTATTTTTTGAAAAAGGAAATATGTTGTAATATCATGGAAGGACGAAAGACGCAACTTTTTCCTTGTTTCGTATTCCCACTTGTTGAATATGGGAAGCACAAAAGCTATGAGTAATATAACAATTGACATGCATATATGATAATAAATAGGTTCTCATTATCGTAATAAACATTTTTTTTGGTACTTATCCAAAACAATATTATTAATTAAACTTATGTCACATGTACGATTTCCATGGGTTTCATTGTTTTGCATCTTAGTCGGATCCTTTTATAACTTGATCTCATTCGTTTGTATCCTGACTTATTATTTTATACTTTAATATCATTTGTTTGTATATGGGTTTCATATATTCATATTGTTTTGAGTCTAAGTAAGCACTAATTTGATATCTTAGGATTCTCCTTAATAAATATTTTGATCTAATAAAACACAACAAAATCATTTTCAAAATTTTTATCTTTAACATTTTCACATCCCGAATGACAAAACTAATGTGAATCTACAGTAGTAGTCATTCATATTTATCATTAATATATCTAAATTATTTATTTACTCACACTGTTAGTACTTGCTTAAATGATCTCGCACTTGATCTTATATTGGGGCAAGATGCTTCAAAAAGAACTAGCGCCATTATGTGAAGTATTATAAAGACTTCTTTAGAACACTAGTAAAAGACTTGTATATAGCTTCAACACAAAACATTTCCAGTATTGTAAAGAACCATCAAAGTTTTAGAGAGATCCCATAATGCCTATAAATATATGATGACTCCATTTGATGAGGGCATCAAAACATTTAAGAGCTTCAAAAGTATTGTGAAGTGCCTTTTAAGTGATAAATGCTTATTTCTTTCAAAATTCTCTAAATGTTATGTCCTTTCATTTTCTTAACTTTTGTGCCTCGTAGAATATTGAGTTTTTGTTGAAGTTAGTAGTGACTTTGACTTACAAGTGAAATCATAAGTTGATCATATATTCCCTTCGTTTGTATCTGGGTTTCATATATTCATATTGTTTTGAGTCTTAGTAGGCACTAACTAATTCGATATCTTAGGATTCTCCTTAATAAATATTTTGATCTAATAAAACACAACAAAATCATTTTCAAAATTTTTATCTTTAACATTTTCACATCTTGAATGCCAAAATTAATGTGAATCTATGGTAGTCATTCATATTTATCATTGTTAGGGTGAATTCACAATATTCTAATAAACACCAGGATTTTTCTACCATTTCTTTGTGCAAAATTAAATAGGTAATAGCAACTAGCAGCAATAAATAAATAAACTCATGCAACGAAAAAATAAATCAAACACCAGAATTTTTACGTGGAAAACCCCCCAATGCAAAGGGAAAAACCACGGGACCTAGTCTAGTTCAAACTTCCATTATCAACAATAATGGGTTACACCTGTATTCTCTAGAATAATCTCTAGAGGCTACCAAATACATCAAGAGCACATATAACATTGGATTATATAATCTCTCTTGGCAAAAAAAACAAGAAAAATTGGAGAAAGAATTCCCACAAACATGTTGTTACTGTTCACAAGCAGTAACATTAGTTCTCGAGCTCAAAATCTGATTTCCACCATTCAGATTGTAGCTACTCGAGTTTTAAACCTCTTTTCCAAATTTCAACTCAATCGGAGATCGACTCTTTGATGAAATCTGGGTAGTGAGATGTGTTTTTCTTTTCTCTCTGTTTTTCCTTGTCCCAATCTCTTTCTATTTTGTTTATTTATTTATTTTTATTGTAACTAACTTGGCCCCCAAGAATATGGGGCCCACTCCCTCACATACAAGGGAGCCCCACAATCACTAATATATCTAAATTATTTATATACTTACACTGTTAGTGCTTGCTTAAATGATCCCACACTTGATCTTATAACGGGTAAGATGTTTCTAAAAGAACTAGATCCATCCACATATCATGTATAAATGCAAGATAGTGGAGTTATTTGAAGTATTATAGAGAATTCTTTAGAACACTAGTAAAAGACTTGTATATAGCTTCAACACAAAACATTTCCAGTATTGTAAAGAACCATCAAAGTTCTAGAGAGATCCCATAGTGCCTATAAATAGATGATGACTCCATTTGATGAGGGCATCAAAACATTTAAGAGCTTCAAAAGTATTGTGAAGTGCCTTTAAATGATAAAAAGTTAATTCTTTCAAAACTCTTTAAATGTTATGTCCTTTTATTTTTAACTTTTGTATCTCGTAGCATTGCAAGCTAAGTTTAGGGAAGGTTGGCTTAGCAACTTCTAGTATTTTTTTGTATTGAAACCTTGGTTTCAAAACTTGAGCAAAGGTTCGAAGGGTGACCTTGAAAAAGTCCTTAAAAGCTTGGTACCTTAAGGAAATTGCCTAGGAGCTATCAACATTTTGCTCGTTATATGGGTTTAGATATAGAGATCTTTCACTTGTCTAGTATTACTTCTTTTCCTAAGGCTCAAGATGAAACCCAAGGGTGGTCGTCATGACCCTTGCAAGCCTAATGCCCTAAGCTAATTGGCTAGGAGTCATTGGTAGAATCTCGTTACACAGGCAAGGGAAGAGCTGTAATATTCCAATCCCCACCACTCCCCTCCTCTCCCCAAAAATAAAAAATAAAAAAATAAAATAAAGAATTAAAAAAGGTGACCAAGAAATCAATTGAGGGGAAGGTTAACCTTGAGTTAAAAAAAAATAAAAAAACACTTCAAGTCAAGGTTGGAAAAGCATAATTTTAAAAACCAGACTAGACTGACCGGTTCGATTGGTCCGATCGCCGGCCGGTCATAGTTCTGGTCTAGTTCGGTCAATTAGACCGAAAATAGGTTGAACCGAGATCAAATCGGTTAAACCAACGGTTCGATTGGTGAACCGGATGAACCGACTGGTTCATTCTAAATTGTCCAATTTGATTCAATTTTTTTTTTTTTAACATCAAAGCGATGCCATTTTGGAGGATATAAAACCTCATTCTCCAAACCCTCCATTTCCAAACCGCAATTGCCGCCCACCTCCCAGCCCGTCCCCAACGCGCCGCGATAGGCTCCCACCGTTGGCCATTGCAAGATCACCGTTGCCTGAGTCACGTCTTCCCCATCGTGCCATTGTAAACCGCCAAGCCACCCTTACCACTAGAACCCCAACTATAAATCCCCTCCAGTCAGTTGTAACCTCCCTCCCTCCGCTACTATAAGCCCCTATTCCGCTGTTGTAACCTCTCTTGCAATAACTGCAAGCTTGCAACCTGGAAAAATGGAAATTAAGGTATGATATTATTATTTAATTATTAATTATGTAGCCCCATTGTGTCTTCTCCCTTTCCTCATCGTGTCTTCTCTAATGGAATCTTGTACAAGATATTGTCATGTGGGGAATTAATTTACATACAGGTTTGTGTTATAAACTTTACTGTGTGTTTTTTGGAACCCATCCTGAAGCCGAACCGACAAGTTCTGGGCATTGCCAAAAGCCCAATTGCCTATAGGATTTGACTCAATAGCATCGAGAACACAAGCCCACGATTTCAACCGAATAGAAAAATGAAAATTTCTGGAGATTATTTGAGGTTTCTTAGAGAATTTAAGTGAAGGAGACTATATCGGATAGTTAGGTAAGAAGAGTATGCCTCGAAAACTTGGGGGTCGTGGGGATTCGGTCCTAGCCAGAGAAACTATTAAGATGCAGTGGTGCTTAGCTCCAAAGAAAGAAAAAAAAGAAGATAAAGGCATCGGGTCTTAAGATTGTTTTTAAATTCTTTTCATATAAAATTCTTGATGTGATTATTACTTATAAAAAAGTCAGTCATGATGTTGCATTTGGTTGGTGTGGGGAACAATTTACATACTAATTCATGTCATAAAAAAGTCGGGGATGATGTTGCATCTGGTAACAATTTAGATAGAATTTATTAATTTATTAATTTTTAATAATATATAAATAATATATATATATATATATGACTTCACCAATTCGACCGCCGGTCCGACCAGTGAACCGTAAATTGGTAACTTTTCCGGTTTAATGACTGGTCCGGTTCTAAAAACATTGTGGAAAAGAAATAGAAAGCAAGCCTAAAAGGAATCTAGGAACCTTAATGATTGACAGGGCAGGTAATTAGTTAAGTTCAAGTTTATCAATGAATTAATAATTAAATGGAGCTTTAGCTTGTTTGATTTTTTTTTTCTTAATTCTTGGCTATAGAGCTAATCAAGATTTGGTTAACGGGAGCATGATAAGTATAAAATTGTTCACTAATTATCATAGTAAACCATACAAACTCATGACATTTCATGTATAAAAGTACCTCATTTGCTATGTTTTATCAATAAAAAGTGTCTTGACCATTTTGTGAGTTTTGCAATAAAAGTAGGGGGCAAAAAACAACTAAAATGAGAGACTTTAGAAGGGTTAATGACTTAGAAGGAAGATGGATTAATTAATCATTGATTACTTTTCAATAACCACTAAGAAAATACAAGAAATGCTTGTTCGCTAGGTTGCTCGCTAAGATAATATCCTAGCAACTAAAACAACCCCCTTTTGCGGTCGTAATTTTTTCCATGCTTTTCAAGCCTAATTACTCACTTATTTCTTCCCATTCTCACCCTTCATCTCTTATTCCTTTTTAAGCAAAGTTCACTAGGACCATTTTCAATACCTTGGGGGATGAATGAAAGTTGTCATATAAGCACCAACTACCATGGCATGCATAGCTACTAACAAACATAGAAGGTCACCCCATTGTTAAATATTCAAGAATGGCAAGGTGAAGGGACATTCTATTTACACTCTAAGATGACTATCTTCTTATAGCCTTTTTTTTTCTATAAATATAAAGCATGAAAAGAGCAGGACATCGAGGGACAAAGAGTAGTGAAGAAGAAGTAAAGAAGTTAAGTTAGGATTTTTTTTTCTTGAGCAATAAAGCACAATCATCTCATTGACTAAGATGACCACTTAGATCTTTTTTGTTAAAATGTAATTGTAATGTTTTAAATTTATTTTTCCAAATCAATGAAAAGTCATTTTCATTTTTAGTCAATGTTTGGAGTATTTGAATTTAAATTTTTAGTTGATGCATAGTTATTTTTCTCTTCATGTCCAATTCACTTCAAGTAGAAAAATGTTTCTTCACTTATGTTTCTCACACATCAACACACTCCTATAAAAAATCGACAAGTCATGATACAATCCTCCCACTACAGTGAGACACTCAAGTACTAGAATGTCAGGAATGATATGTGTCTCTACTCTTAGATCTAAAGTATCCTATGTAAATACAAGATTATCTCTTATTTATCCGTAATATCATCCTTTGCCTTATTACCTATACAACCATCCTTACAAATTTGGAATTTGTACCAACAAAATAATACCTTCTTATCATCTTAAATATAAAGATAATGACCCTAAGGTCCTCTTGGATGTCTTGCAAATTGATATACCTCTTAGGTAAAGAAGCTAAGACAGTCTCTAAGGCATATCCCTAAAAAAGATGGAAGTGGTGAGAAAACCATTATTAATCTCACTGTGTCCATCAAAGTTTGAGTACTCCTTTCCATTACTCCATTTTGCAATGGATTCTTAGATGCACTCAACTGAGATATAATCCCATACATGCTCCTTAAGAAAAGAATCGAATCTACTAAACACATCACCTTGATCTAATCGAAGTGCTTTGATATGTTAACTTATTAGATCATTTAATTATGTCTTAAATTCAATGGATTTATCTAAAGCATTGAATTATATATGCATTAGATGCACATATCAAAACTTATAGTATTCATCAATAAAAGTGATAAGGTACCCATAACCTCCTCATACACGAACACTAAAAGGTTCACACACATCAATATGTACTAACTCCAAACATTCCTTAGCTCTATACTCTTTAGTTGTAAAGTGTCTCTTGATTATTTTACCATCTATACATGATTCATAAACTAGAGGATCCTCTATGATAAAAATGTCTAGAATTCATCAATCTTTAGATCCTATTTAGAATAATATGACCTAGGTCTAGATACTAAATGCTTGATTAGTTTTAGGTTCATTCCTTTTAGTTAGGTGTGACTATCCTCATCATTTGGCAAAAGTGTTAATGGAGGAATACATGGAAGAAGTAACATCTCCCACTAGTTTGCATAACTAACCTTGCAATTGAAACTAAGGTATGTGAATCCCCCTTATTCAATCTTCTCACTTATTGAAAGCACTATAAAGAATTGGAAATATTAGACTTAGAATGTATCCACAACTATATATTCAACAATGAGAATTTAATGTGTACTTTCCTTTTTACAAAGGTAATATGGGTATTCCTTTTCTAATGTCCCAAAAGGCCATAAAGGAATCAATTCTCATTGAGCTTTTTCTTTCATTCATTTTCTTAAACTTTCCTTATTTCGTGTTGTTTTTCATATTTTTAGTAAAAGAGCCTGAAGAATCCTTAATTCTCATTTAAACAACCCTCTAAGCTTTGAGAATCCCCTTAGCTATTCCAAAGGAATCCAATAAGGTCTTTAGGATCATACAAGCCATGGTGCTCATAATAGTCCTAAAGGCAACTATGGGCTATAGGCTTGATCTTGGAGGTTATAAGCTTGCCTATGACCCACTCATGGTTAATCTTCTAAGTTAATTAAAAGTTTTGATATATACCTTAGTAATTACCTTGATGAATAAATTATCTTCTATGAAAGTTTTCAAAAATATTTATTTTCTTATTAGAAACCCAATGTAATAGGAGAATGTAAACTTGAACATTTTGAAATTTCCATGAGTATTGTATCCAAAAGTTAATTTTGATAAAACTCTCTACCCTTAAATTTCCATGATATTTTTTTTTTTTCAAATTGGAAACTCTAATGTAATAAGGAAACTTCCAATCTATGGGATTTTGAAATTTTGATAGCACCTTATCCAATAACGAAAGATTTAATTTTTCAAGAATTCCTAAAAAAAAAAAATCATTTTGTCAAAAAATTTAAATCCTTAAGAATAAATCTAGAAAAAGGAACTCTAGCTCTAAAATTAAAAATTGGTGATAATATTTACTTTCCTTATTTTTATACTTTTCTAATTTAATAAATATTCTTAGACATGAAATATAATTTTCGTAACAATTTATTCTATTAAAAATTACCCAAAAATACTCATTTTTAGTAATCTTTGTAATGATAAATTATCTATTTTGAAAAAATTTCAAGATTATTTATTGTTACAATTGAGGATTATTTATTCCAAAAAAAAATGAAAAAATAAAATTAAAAAATCTAGAGAACACTTGATCCAAAAAGGAAAACCTTTTACTCTACAAAGATTCTTATAAAATATTTTTTAAAAAATATTTTAAAATCCTTTAGAATAATTTTTAAAAAGGAAACTTTGCTCTCTTAATTTTATTTTCACAACATTTATTTTCTTAGTCTATATTATTTCTGAGAAAATAAAGGCTAATCTTTAAAAGATAAAACACCTAAGAGAGGAGATGAATTGGGATTAAAAAGAAAATCTTTTTTAAACACAACAAATTTAAGCACATGAGGAGCAAATAAAAAGAGATAAAATTAAAGAAATCAAACTCATATTTTATAGTGGTTCGACACTTCCTTACCTACGTCCACTCGAGTGAGGGTTTCACTAACTCGAAACTTTAACCAAGCTTCTAATCACCTTTACACTTGGATTCTGGCTCCAATGGGCTCTTGCACAATCTCTTCAAGTTTCAACTCACTTGAAGGCTTTAACACTCAATTAACAAGAATGAATCTCTCGACCTAGCTCAACAATAGCTCAAATACAACTTTAGGCTAGGATGAATCACAAAGGTACATTAAAGGATATGCAAATGAAGATTTAATGCACCAATAAAGAAATGATAGCTTTTGAGGCAAGAACAAGTAGGTAGACAAATAAATGCAGGTGTTCTCTTGCTCATAAATGAAGTGGAGTTCTCTATTTATAGGTTTCTAATCTCGGGAGCCAAGAAAACCAAAAAGTAGCCTCAACCAGTCGAGTTGGGGGTCGACCAGTTCACTAGTCGTTGGAGCATTTAATGCTTGGCAGGTGACCGTTACCCTTGAACAGACCTCGATCGAAGGTCGACCGAGAAGGCAAATACCTTAATTGAAGGTCGACCGGGAAGACAAATACCTTGACTGAGAAGGAAAGGCTATTGGAAGAGAGAGAGTGATTTTTGTTCCTCTTAACCGGACCTCGACCGAGAAAAGGGAATTGGTCAACTGGTACCCTTGGCCGGTTGAGCCGGTTTGGACAGTGCCTCGACCAGTTCACCATTTTTGGCCTGAAAACATATTTTTTTCTGTTATTTTCTTTTCTAACACTTAGGCTAGGTCTTTAGGTAAATTTATATGCCAATTTTGAAGTGATTTGCCCAAGGTTCATTTGATAAACTCGGGTTTTGATGAAATTGTAACCTTAAAGAATAAACCGAGTTTTTCAAATATGCATGAAATGATATGTAAAACCTAAGTGCACCCATGCATTCATCTTATATATGTTTTTTATGATTAAAGGTCTTTCAAAGGTTTTGATCTTGCATCCATTTGGTTCTTTGATGAATTTCAAAATTAACACCTAAAATTCTTTATAATTCAAACCAATCAGTAACTTAACCATGGGTTGTTATCATCAAAACCTGATTAGGAGAACCCTTGGGCTAACAATCTCCCATTTTTTTAGGATGACAAACCTTGGTTATCTAGGAAAAGAAAATCTCCCCCTCAAACCAATCATGGGCCAATAATCAAAATTTATGAAGTTAAAACCAAGATAATCAAGACATACTAGAGAGAATTTGCAATAAGAGACAATGTAAGTCATGAAACATATAGGCATATCATATATAAGTCAAATGTATCACAATCCAATATGTACAATCCAAACAATGATAAGACAATGATATGCATGTAAGTCTCCTATAGACTCCTAGACCTAAATATCTTCCCCTTTTGGCAACATAAAAAAGGAACAAAGGGATGTCTCTAAGAAATCAAGGCTAAGAAGGTGGAAGTGGAAACATAGAACGCAGATAAGCCATCATCTTCTCATGTTGAATCTCCAATCAATCCTCAATACGCTCAATCCTCTATTGGAGATGCTCAAACTGTGAAGTGAAGCCAGCTTGATGTTGACCCATGCGATCCTCAAGATGCTCAAACCTTTGTTGGAGATACTCAAACTAAGAAGTGAAGCTAGCTTGATACTAATCCATGCGATCCTCCATGGAGTAGAACCGTGTATCACTGACTACAATAAGCTCCTCCATGGGATTGCTTAGAGAGCTAATCTGAGCAGATAAATCCATCCATGGAGCATGGTCATGAGTAAGAGGTGCTTGAGGATGTGGTATCTCAGTGTGAGGAGGCTCAGTGAATGCAAGTCCAGAGGAAGACTCAATGAATGATGGTTGAGTAGATGGACCCGTTGTATAAGTCGACTTAGACATCATCGACTTAGAAAAAGTAGCCTCAAACTGAACACCCTCTGACTGGAGTGAAGAAATGACAAGCTCGGGCTCACTTTATTGATAGTCACTCTGAGGGTCTACTCTACCCTCCATCTCTCATATCTCGGCCTTCTCCTCAACTCCAGGATGTGCATGTCCCTATTCCCAAGCCTGTGTTGATGTTCTCTCTACTCTCCGTACCTAAAAACCATCTGGGGCCTTCTCAAATTTCATCCGCCTTATAGACATATCATCATACATATCATAAGTGCTAGGGGCCTCAAAGTCTGTCTCTCTACTCAAGTCAACGCCGACATCCTTGAACACTCTGGTGAGGAAGCGGCCATAAGGGAGTATGCAAGTCGTGCTTTTGAAACATGAGATCATGTGCATCATCATCAAGTACCCCAAGTGGATCTGTCTCCTAGTCAGAACGGAGTCAATAAAGAATGCCTCATAGTAAGAGACCCCATCTCGATGTCCGCCCCGTGGTAGAAAAATAGAGCATATCATATGGTGTAGCACTTTGTTGATGACGGTCAAACTGTGGGCCGAGGGTTTACCTATCCACTGGGCGTTTGGAAGTCCATAGAAACTTTGAATGACCTCTTTAAGCTCAAATCTCGGTATAGTGGGCCACGTATTGGACTCATACACTCGGAGTCCAATTGGATCAATATAAAAAATATGGCAGATGCTCTTTGGGTCTAGACAAATTTTGACTCCTCTAACAGTAGAAATGATGGGGCCACCCATGCCATAAGTCGCCCTCGAATAAAACGCTCGCACCAAAGTCGGGAAAATCGACTCCAAAATAGTGACCACCGACAATCAACCCATCCTAGTAAATAGGCCCTCAAATCCAAAATGCTGAAGTTGAGGAAAATTAATATTTTTCCCCAGAACTACTCGTCTCTAAACAAAGTGTTGCTTGTATCGCTGGTAGTTCTCCATGGAAATGAATAGGGCGGTGTCAAACCTCTCATTTCGGCATGCCTCTGGCTAAGACTGCTCAACTGGGCGCTTGCCTTGTGCCATAGAGGCAACAGACTCTTGCCTAGGAGCCATGAGGAAGAAGAAAGAAATGAGTAGTGGTTGGTAGAGAGAGAAAAGCTCACGACTGAAACCCTTGGCGTGCGAAAATGGAGAGGAACCGAAGTTGAGGCTGATTGTGATGAGTGGGAAGAAGAGAAGGCGGCCCAAATCCAAAACCCTAGCCTCTAATTTTCCTAAGATCCAATCTAAAAGGCTTCAATCGATCCAGAACTCATTGAAATCAGTCTCTAGAAGCCAAAATCAGAGAAACCCTGAAAAAATGGAGGAGAACGGTGCAAAAACTGAAGCGCGGGAGTCACTTAAAAACCTCAAATCTTGACGAACCGGTCAACCGGTCCTAGTTCGGTCGATCGCTTGGTCAATGTGGTCAATGTTTTGAATTTTCAAACTTTTGCACACTTTCTTATTTTGTGACCTTTCCCCTGCCATTTTTCAGTTGAAATCCCCAATTTTTGATGCCCAATGCTAAGAGAATTTTGATTTCTGGTCGAAATTTGACCATTATATAAGTATATGTCTATATGATGCATATGACATGAAATTCATGCAATTAGAAGGTATATTCATCAAGAATTCATTAAGCAATCATTAGATCATAAAGAAATCACCCCTAGTTGTCTTTTAATATCAACAAATTGTTCTTCACTTAGAGGTTTTGTAAAGATATCGACAATTTGATCTTTTGTGCTTACAAATTCAAGTGTTATATCACCCTTTTGTGTATGATCTCTAAGAAAATGATGTCTAATATCTATATGCTTAGTCCTAGAGTGTTGCATGAGATTTTTTTTATATACTTATAGCACTAGTATTATCACATTTAATAGGAAGATGCTCAAAAGATAAATTAAAATCACTAAGTGTTTGTTTCATTCAAAAGATTTGTGCACAACATAAACTGGCTACTATGTATTTGGCTTTCGCTATTGACAAAGCTACCAAATTTTGCTTTTTACTATGTCATGAGACAAGTGAGTGTCCTAAGAAATGAAATATAGAAAACAAGCATACACTATACATAATATCGAGTCTACTAGAGGTTAAATATAACAAAGAACCTATCATGCTTCTATACATAATAGAGTCAATGGATTTACCTTTCTCATCCTTATCAAGCTTGATGGATGAGCTCATTGGAGTCTTTATTGTTTTGGCTTCTTCCATGTTGAACCTTTTGAGAAGATCTCTTATAGAATTTGCTTGATTGATAAGGGTTCCTTTCTTTAGTTGTTTGATTTGAAGTCCAAGGAAGAAGTTGAGTTCTTCCATCATGCTCATTTCAAACTCACAATGCATGCACTTGGAAAATTCTTCACAAAGAGAGACATTAGTAGCACTAAAAATGATATCATCAACATATATTTGAACTAAGAACATATCATTTTCTTTGGTTTTTAAGAAAATAGTTGTGTCAATTTTTCCCATTTTAAAACCTTTTTTCAAAAGAAATTTACTCAATCTTTCATACCATGCTTTAGGCGATTGTTTCAAAACATAAAGTGTCTTTTTAAGTTTAAAAACATGGTTAGGAAAGTTGAAACTTTGAAAGTCGGGTGGTTGTTCAACATATACTTCTTCATTTATAAAACCATTCAAAAAAGCTTTTTTCCACATCCATTTGATATAAAATAAAGTCTTTAAAACATGTAAAGGCAAATAGCATCATAATGGCTTCCACCCTAGCTACGAAGGAAAATGTTTCTTCATAATCTATCACTTCTTCTTGATTAAAACCTTGGGCTACCAACCTTGCTTTGTTTCTAACAATTATGTCTTTTTCATCTATTTTATTTCTAAAGACTCATCTAGTTCCAGTAACACTTTGATTCGAAGGTCTTGGTACTAATTCCCATACTTCACTTCTTTCAAATTGATATAACTCCTCTTGCATAGCAATCATCCAATTTTCATCATCTAAAGCATCGTTTATATTTTTAGGCTCAATTTGAGAGATAAAAGCTAGAATATTGCAAATGTTTATAAGAGAGAATCTAGTTCTTACCCCACTAGATGGATTACCTATAATTTGATCTTGTGGGTGATTGATGAAAAACTTCCATTCTTTAAGAAGGTCTTGGTTTCATTCACCTTGTACTTGTTGAGGTGAAGATAGTGCCAATGGTGATCCTTCTTTCTTGGGATCCTCTCCAATTTCTTTTTGTTGTCTTCTATCTTCAATTTGCAATCTTCTCATGGAGGTTTCCAAACCTATATCATCATCAACACTCTCTCTTTCTTAGAAATAGATTCATAAAAAATAACATGGATGAACTCCTCTACAACCATGGTTCTTTTGTTAAAAACTCTAAAAGTTTTACTTGAAGTTGAGTAACCAAGGAAAATTTAAACATTCGATTTTGCATCAAATTTTCCAAGATTGTCTATGGTATTTAATATAAAACATTTGCATCCAAAGACTTTGAAATAGCTAATGTTGGGTTTCTTATTTTTCCAAAGCTCATAGGAAGTTTTCTTAAGAATGAGCCTCAATAATATTCTATTTAAAACATAACAAGAAATGTTAACCGCTTCGACCCAAAAATATTTTGGTAAGTTATTTTCATTTAGCATGGTTTTTGCCATCTCTTAAAGAGTTTTATTTTTCCTTTCAACTACCCCATTTTGTTGAGGAATTCTAGGAGCCGAAAAATTGTGGTTAATTCCATGTTTATTGAAATATTCTTCAAAATCAATATTTTCAAATTCTCTCCCATGATCACTTCTTATACAAGTAATTGCAAAACCTTTTTCATTTTGAACCTTATTGCAAAACTTTGAAAACTCATAAAAGACTTCATTCTTTTGACTTAAAAACAAGACCCATGTGTATCTAAAGAAGTCATCCACAATAACATATGCATAAGACTTTTCTCCAAGACTTGGTGTCCTAGAGAGACCAAATAAATTCATACGCAACAGCTCAAGTGGCCTAGATGTGGAAATGAAGTTTTTGTTTTTAAAAGAGTTTTTTATTTGCTTTCCCACTTGACAAACTTCACAAACTTTATTTTTTTGAAAATTTATTTTGGGAAGGCCTCTAACAAATTCATCTTTGTTGAGTTGGGAAATGAGGTTCATGTTAACATGTCACAACCTTCTATGCCACAACCAACTTTGATCATGCATGTTTGAAAAGAATCTATCATGGTTATCATATTTTGAAATATTTATAGTGTAAACATTATCACATCTATAACCCATGAAGATGATTTTATCATTTTGAATATCCTTGATGATGCAATGAGATGCTTCAAAAATCACTTTAAAACATTTGTTACAAAGTTGACTAATGCTTAAAAGATTATGTTTTAAACCATCTACTAATAAAACACTTTCAATAAGAGAAGATGTGTCATTACTAATGTTGCCTTGACTAATGATCTTTCTTTTTCCATTGTCTCCAAAGGTAACATATCCTCAATTTTTCTTTGTAAGAAAAGCAAACTTGGATTCATCTCCGGTCATGTGTCTTGAGCATCCACTATCCAAGAACCACTTATCCTTCTTTGTACCCTACAACATAAAAATCAAGTTGATTTAGGTACCCATATCTTTTTGGGTCCTTGAGGGTTAGTGACCTTGGATTTTTCAATCCAAATCTTTTTAGCTTTTGCCTTTGAATTCTTTTGAGGATCATTTCTTAAAGGACATGCACTACTAATGTGTCTTCTTCTTCCACAAATGTTGCAAGTAGTGGAAGGACTTGCACTTTTGGATTCCTTTATAAAATAATTTTTAAAATACTTTTGATTTTTTGAAAATTTGAATCCTAGCCCTTGTTTGTCAAAAACACATTTTTAACTAGCTAGAATCATTTCAAAATATTTTTTCCACAATAAAATATTGAAAGAGATGAGGTCAACCATTTATTTTTCTTTCTTAGAATCTCATTTTTTTTTTTCAAGATGAGTTTTAGAAATTTCAACATTTGAAAATTTTTATTTTACTTCAAGTTCTTTTTCAAGTTGTTGAATTTTCTTTTTAAGATAAATATTTTTCAAACTAAGTTTTTCAAAATCCTCATACAATTCTTCAAATGCATCATGTATATCTTCATCACTAAGGTTAGAGTTTACCTTATCAAGTTCATATATTGTCATAAAGCACATGTTTGCCACTTCTTTCTCATTTTCTTCTTTGGAGAATTCTTCACTTTCACTCCAAGTGGCCATCATTGCCTTCTTTCTCCTCTTGGCTTCACTTTTGTAGAGAGGAAAATCATGTTTAATGTGTTCCGATTTCTTGTACTTGAAACTCACCAAGTCTCTTTTCTCTTCCCATATTTCCTTGTCACCATGAGATTAAGATTTCTTTTTAGAAAGGTTTTTCCAAAAGTGAACCTTCTTCCTCTAAACTTTTCACTCCTCATGAATTTGTTGAACTTTCTTGTGATGAGGGCTAAATCTTCATCTTCTTCACTTTTTTTTTTCTTCTTCCTTAGTTGTAGCTTTGAGAACTATTTTTTTTTTTGATAAGTAAAAGAAGTATATTAAACTCAAAGAGGAAACACCAAAAATCAGTGCCCTCTTAGTATACAGGGAGTAAGCACACCACCTTCCCTAACTAGGAGCCTATCCAATCTACAAAACTTACAAGAGAAGAATGACTCTCTGCTAGGGAACCCCTGACCCAAAACCAGAGATTACATACAAAAGAATATTTCAACCTTTGAAGCGAAAGCTTCTCATCCCCAAATGCTAACCTATTTCTCTCCTTGCAAACTGACCAAAAAATACATAAAGGCGCCATTTGCCAAGCCTTCTTGCGACTTTTTCCCACGAACCCTCCATTCCACCCAAGAAGGGTAGTCTTCACTGTACACGAGAGAGTCCAAGATATTCCAAAAAGAGAGAAAAGGAGGTTCCATAGGACCCGCGTCTTGACACAATGCAGTAGGAGATGATCCACTGTTTCTTCTTCAGATAAGCAGAGAAAGCACCTATTTGCCAAAGAGAACCCCCTCCTTTGAAGTTGCTCCTGTGTTAAAACTTTACCCCAAGAAGCCTCCCAAGCAAAGAAAGCTACCTTGGGCGGCACCCTTGCCCTCCAAATTCTTTCACTAGGGAACATAGGAAGGCCCCCCGTCTCCAACAAAGAATAAAGGGATCTGACAGAGAAAGCCCCATCATTTGAAGCTGTCCATATCACTCTATCTTCCTCCTCCCTTTGAACCCTGAAAGCTTGGATCCTCTGCAGCATCCGCTCCACCAAATCAATCTCCCAATCATTAAAGGCCCTTGCAAAGAGAGGAGTCCAACCACCCCCATCACCAACCGGATTCCACACCTCCGAAACCCAAGCATTCTTCGACATGGACATGGAAAAAAGAGATGGGAAGGACTCACAAAGAGGCCCAACACCACACCACTTGTCTTTCCAAAATTTCACTCTTTGCCCATTACCTAGATGGAAAACTACCCTTCCATCTAACAACCCCCACTTCTTCCTAATTGCTTTCCAAAGCCCCACTCCGTTACTTCCCATCACATCCCGAGTATACCAGCCCCCCTCCTCTACGCCATACTTGAGGCTGATTACACTTCTCCACAACGCCTCTCTCTCATTAGCAAACCTCCAATTCCACTTACCCAAAAGGGCGTTATTCATCAAAGATAGATTTCTCACCCCTAGTCCACCTTTCTTTTTCTCCAAGCAAACCAAGTTCCATCTTACAAGGTGAGGTTTATGGGCTAAAGATCCCCCGCCCCACAGAAAATCTCTCTGAATTTTCTCCAATCTCAACCTCACTTTTCTAGGCAAATGAAAGAGAGACATCAAATAGATAGGCATACTGGACATGGTGCTTCTAATTAGGGTGAGTCTTCCCCCTTTAGAAATGTACTGCCTCTTCCACATAGTAAGCCTTCTACGAAAACGCTCTTCAACCCCATCCCACACCGCCAGAGAATTGAAAGCTGCCCCTAGGGGCATCCCCAAATAACTAGAAGGAATCCTTCCCACTTTACACCCCAACTCCATAGCCAAACCCTCTATATTCAGCACCCTCCCAACTGGGATCATCTCACTCTTCTCTAAGTTGATCCTCAAACCCGAACACGCCTCAAACCACATGAGAAGCCAACTTAGATAAGTTATCTCGTCTGAAGACTCCTCACAAAAAACCAGCGTATCATCCGCAAACAACAAATGCGATATGTGCATCCCCTCACCTCTTCCACCACTCACCTTCCACCCAGCTAAGTAACCCCCACAAATAGCCCTTCTCATCATACTGCTAAAAACCTCCATGGCGATCACAAACAAATAAGGGGAAAGGGGATCTCCTTGTCTTAGCCCCCTCGAGCTTTGAAAAAAACCGGAGAACTATGCTCTTATTCTTTTTGTTTTCACCTTCTTGTTGTTTCTTTACCAAATTGATCTCATATGTCATCAATGACCCTATGAACTCCTCCAAAGGTAGCTTGGTCAAGTCTTTTGCTTCTTGAATTATGGTGACCTTTGTATGCCATTTTGATGGAAGTGACCTCAAGATCTCCATCACTTTTTGGATTCCTTGTAGGTCTTTCCTAAGGCTTCAAGACCATTGATAATGTCGGTGAACTTAGTGATCATCTCAACAATAGTCTCATTATCTTTCATAAAAAACAATTCATAGCTATGAACAAGTAAATTGATTTTTGATTCTTTCATTTGATTTGTTCCTTCATGATTTATTTCAAGCAATTTTCAAATTTCTTTAGCCAATTTGCATTGACATATTCTATTATATTCATTTCTATTCATAGAGCATTGCAAAGTATAAACGACCTTAGCATTTAATTGAAAATTTATCTTATCACGTTCATCCCATTCTTGCTTGGGTTTTGGAACCATGACTCCATCAACTAGTTTTGAAGGAAAAGTTGGGTCATTTTTAATGACGTCTCATACATCTAAATCGGTTGATTGTAAAAACCAAGTCATTTTAGTATTCCAATAGGGATAATTGGTTCCCGTAAAAAATGGAGGTCTATTGGCTGCAAAACTTTCAATGTGAGGTGAATTTGATGGATTAGTCATTTCCTCTTAGACGATTAAGTCTTAAACAAAAGGCCTAACTCTGATACCAATTCAGAAAATAAATGCTAATCTTTAAAAGAGAAAATACCCAAGAGGGAGGGAGGGAAAGAGGAAGGGGTGGGAGGGGGGTTGAATTGGAATTAAAAAAAAATTAAATACAACAAATTTAAGCACAAGAGGAGTAAATAAAAAGAACTAAAGTTAGAGAAATCAAACTCAGATTTTATAGTGGTTCGACACTTCCTTGCATATGTCCACTCTTTTCATGCTCCTAACTGAGTAAGGGTTCCACTAACTTGAAGCTTCAACCAAGCTTCCAATCAACTTTACACTTGGATTCCGACTCCAATGGGCTTTTACACAATCTCTTCAAGTTTCAAATCACTTGAAGGCTTTAACACTCAATTAACAAGAATGAATATCTCAACTTAGCTCAACAACAACTCAAATACAACTTAAGGCTAGGATGAATCACAAAGGTGCCTGAAAAAATATGTAAATGAAGATTTAATGCACCAAGAAAAGAATGAAAACTTTTAAGGCAAGAACAAGTGGGTAGACAAATAAATGCAGGTGTTCTCTTACTCATAAATGAAGTAGAGCTCTCTATTTATAGGTTTCTAACCTTGGAAGCCAATAAACAGCCTCAATCGATCGACCTGGGGGTCAACCGATTCATTAGCCATTTGAGCATTTAAGGCTTAGCAGGTGACTGTTACCCTCGACCGGACCTCGACTAAAGGTCGATTAGGAAGGCAAATACCTTGACTAGGAAGGAAAGACTACTGGAAGAGAGAGATAGTATTTTTTACTCATCTCGACTGGACCTCAACCGAGAAGAGGGAACCAGTCGACCGGTACCCTTGGCCGATTGAGCTGGTTTGGACAATGCCTCGACCAGTTCACCATTTTTGGCCCGAAAACCTTTTTTTTTAATTTTTTTTTCCCTTCTAACACTTAGGCAAGGTCTTTAGGTAAATTTATATGCCAATTTTGAAGTGGTTTGCTTAAGGTTTATTTGATAAAACTGGGGTTTTGATGAAACTGTAACTTTAAATAATAAACCGAGTTTTTCAAAGATGCATGAAATGATATGTAAAACCTAAGTGCTTCCAGAAATTCATCTTACATATTGTGAAACCAAGGTTTGGTTAATCTCGGTTTTGATGATAACAAAACAAAGTTTAGAACTAGTGATTATATTTCAAGTGTGATTAGGCAAGATGATTTCCAAAGTGGCAATTAAAAAGACGAATCAAGTCAAAGAGAAATCATGAAGAAGAAGACCACCTTAAAGAGAAATGTTTTTCAAGACCCAAGCTTCATAAAATCTCTTTGTAAGGTTATTGGTGCACTAGGATTTCCATGTATTACATTATTTACTTATGGACTGAAATCATCAAAGAGTTATTTTGTTTTAAATATTTTTAAAATTGGATGATTTCATGTTTTCAACTAAAACTTTGTGTCAAATGTTTTTTCAAACTTGTTTAAAAGGTTTTAAGTTGAAAAAGTTGGTTGTTGAGCCAAAAACAGCTTAACCAGTTGAATTAGATAAAGAATCGATTGACCGCTAGCTCAATCGGTCGAGGTCCGGGTCGACCCCCAGTTCAACCGGTCAAGGGCAACAGTAATCGATCGACCCCCAGCTCAACCGGTCGAGGATGCAAGAAAACTCTCTTTCTTCCAAAACGGTTGTTCAACCGGTCAAGGTTGAATCTCAATTGATTGAGGTCCGGTCGAGGTCTGGTTGAGGTTTGGTTGAGGTCCGTTCAAGGTCCAATGGTCACCTGCCAAGCATTAAATGATAACGGCTAGTCAACCGGTCGACCCCCAACTCGACCACTCGAACCCCCAATGGCTAATTTGGCTTTTTTCTTCTATACAAAGGCTCCAATCTTTATTATTTTAAGAGTTTAACCTTCCTAAACCTTTCTTGAATATATTTGAGCCTTGGAAGAGTGTTTTTTAGTGCACCATTGTTCTAAAACTTGCATATCTTTAGTGCACCTTCCAATCCTAATTTTCTTGTATCATTTGAATTTAAAGTTTTTGTACTAGGATTTTGTGAGATCAATTATTTGTATATCTTTTAGAGGAAGATTCTCGAGTGTGGGGTATCACTTGAGGGGTTAGTTAAGAGTGGGGTATCTCTTGAGAAGTGTAAAGGGTAATTGGAACCAAAAGTCCAAGATGGTAGATTGGAACCATAATCCAATTGTATTACTTGAAAGCTTGGTTTGGAAGCCTTGAATTAGTGGAACCTCAAGCTTGGGATTGAAGCTAGAGGATAGTGGATGTAGGCCGAGTTGCGCTGAACCACTATTAAATCTTGTGTTTGCATTCTATTTTCCCTACTCTTTTACTGTATATGCAAATTGTCTTTATATTGTTTTATTATATACTTGCATATATTTGTCTCTTACATTCACTTATTTTAAATTTGAAAAAAAAAACCATCACCCTTTTCACCTCTTCCACCCCCCGCCCCCCCCCCCCCCCACCCCCTCCTCTCCTTCTAGGGTGATTACCATAGGTTGGATTAGCCTAATTTTTCTAACAATTGGTATCAGAGCTAGGCTTTTTATTTAAGACTTAACCGTCTAAGAAGTAATGGCCAATCCGTTAAGCTCATCTCACATTGAAAGTTTTTCAACCACCCAACCTCCACTTTTCACAGGAACCGATTATCCCTATTGGAAAACTAAGATGACTTGGTTTTTCCAATCTACTAACCTTGATTTATGGGATGTCATTGAAGATGGTCCCCACATTCCTTCAAAATTAGAAAATGAAGTGATGGTTCCAAAACCTAAGCATGAATGAGATGAACTTGATATAAAGAAAGTTCAATTAAATGCCAAAGTCGTTTTTATCTTACATTGTGCTATTGATAGAAATGAATTTAATCGTATTTGGAAATGTAAGTTGGCTAAAGAAATTTGGAGAATATTAGAAATCACTCATGAGGGAAACAACCAAGTTAAAGAGTCTAGAATCAATATCCTTGTGCATGATTATGAATTATTTTCTATAAAGGATTTTGAATCTATTGTAGAGATGTTTTCTAGGTTCATGGTGATTGTGAATGAACTTGAAGCCTTGGGAAAGACTTATACCGAAGTAGAGAAAGTGATGAAGATCTTAAGGTTTCTACCAAAGAAATGGGAAACAAAAGTAACAGCTATTCAAGAAGCAAAGGATCTCACCAAACTCTCACTTTAAAAACTCATTAGGCCACTCATGACTTATGAGATATATTTGAACAATCATCAAAGAGTTGAAGAAAATAAGAAAAGTATAGTTTTTATGGCTTTAACAAATGAAGATGAAAAGGAAGAGAGTGAAAGTGAAAGTGATGAAGACTCCATGGAAGAAGAATGCACAAATGAGGATGCCAACATGTGCTTTATGGCTTTAGAGGAACATGAAGATGAGGTAAACTCCAACTCTAACTATAATGAGTTTCAAGATGTACTTCAAGAATTATATTTTGATCTTGAAAAACTTGGATTCAAAAATATTTTTCTCAAGAAAAAGATTTCTTGTCTTTAAAATGAGCTCAATGAACGTAAGGAAAAATTTAAAAATATTGAGAAGACAAAAATTTCTTTTGAAAAGGAAAATGAGGAGTTAAAAATTCTCAAATGGCCAAAAGACTTTTGATATGATTTTGGCAAATCAAAAATGCATATTTGATAAAAATGGACTAGGCTACAAGCCTTTCAAAAATCAATTTTTTGTTTTGAAGAATTATTTTGTAAAGGAAGCCTCTAGTTTTTCGCCTTCAACTATTTGCAATCTTTGTGAAAGAGGAGGTCACATTAGTTATATATTTCCCTTAAGAAAATCCCCTCACGTTCTTCAAAACTCTAAATTATTTTGGATTCCAAAGGGAAGAAAGACTAACCCTCTAGGACCCAAAAAGATATGGCCATGCAAGAAGGATGATATGCTTACCTTGGAAAGAATGCATTGATAATATTAGTAATGGTATCCCTTCTAAAGCTTAATTTGCAATATCATTTTGCTAACACTTTGTATATTTTTTTGTTAATAATATAACATTTGGTATCACTTTGATAAAATTGGTATATTTGTTAAACCAAGGTTTAGATTAAAAAGAAAACTTTTTTATACCTAGGTAAAATTAAATGATCATATGCTTGTATGCCCTATAAGTGTTATTCAATGCATGTTATATATCTTTTTAAATGCATATGTTCTCCCATATATTTTTTCCAAATCATGCTTTAAATTGGGAATGCTCTAAGGATGAGCAATTTTTTATTCGGAAAATGTTCTCAAATAAAAAAATAGGAGATTCATTTGCATGAGAAATCATATCATGCTTATTGTTTATTTTTTAAACTTTTGATAACATGTGATTCCCCTCATATACTTTATTGAGACTTTTTGTTGATGACAAAAAGGGGGAGAAGTAATGATAGGTTGCTAACTTGGGAAGAAATGTTAATTTTGTTTTAGCAATCCTATTCATATTGATGTTATGTGTTTTATTGGTTATAATTACATGCATCATGTTTAAATAATAATATCTTGCCAATTGTTAAATTTCTCTTTATGCTATTTATGTTTAATTATATCATTTTGAGCATCCTTAATATACTCAATATTTTATAAATTCAAAGGAGCATATATTGAGGGGGAGCTTTTTAGCAACCTTGGTTTTGTCATCATAAAAAATGGGGAGATTGTGAAACCAAGGTTTAGTTAATCTCGGTTTTGGTGATAAAAAAACAAAGTTTAGAACTAATGATTATATTTCAAGTGTGATTAGGCAAGACGATTTCCAAAGTGGCAATCACAAAGACAAATCAAGCCAAAGAGAAATCATAAAGAAGACCACCTCAAAGAGAAGTGTTTTTCAAGACCCAAGCTTCATAAGATCTCTTTGTAAGGTTGTTGGTGTACTAGGATTTCCATGCATTACATTTTTTACTTATACACCGAAAATCATCCAAGAGTTATTTTGTTATAAGTATTTTTAAAATTGAATGATTTCATGTTTTCAACTAAAACCTTGTGTCAAATGTTTTTTCAAACTTGTTTAAAAGGTTTTAAGTTGAAAAAGTTGGTTATTAGGCCAAAAATTGCTCAACCGGTTGAACCGGATGAAGAACAGGTCAAGGTCCGAGTCGATCCCCAGCTCAACCGGTCAAGGGTATGAACAGTAACCGGTCAACCCCCAGTTCAACTTGTCGAGGGTGCAAAAAAACTTTCTCTTTCTTCCAGAATGGCTGTTCAACCGGTCAAAGTTGAACCTCAACCAGTTAAGGTTCATTCGAGGTTCAACGGTTACCTGCCAAACATTATATGCTAACAACTAGTCAACCAGTTGACCCCCAGCTCGACCGGTCGAACTCCCAACGGCTAGTTTGACTTTTTTCTTCTATAAAAAGGCTCCAATCTTCATTGTTTCAAGAGTTTAACCTTCCCAAACCTTTCTTGAATATATTTAAGCCTTGGAAGAGTGTTTTTTAGTGCACCATTGTTCTAAAACTTACATATCTTTAGTACACCTTTCAATCCTAGTTTTCTTGTATCATTTGAGTTTAAAGTTTTTGTACTAGGGTTTTGTGAGATCAATTATTTGTATATTTTTTAGAGGAAGATTATCAAGTGTGGGTGTGGACCAGCATTTTTCACGTGTGTCCCCACTCGATCAACGAGACTCGCTTTTATTTGTGAAAAAGTAATTTTTGGAAAAGTCAAGTCACCACTTATTTTATTTTATTTTTGAAAGAGAAAATAAAACCCTAAAAATTGACTCCATAATTTTTGGAAAAAGCGTGTCTTTGAAAAACCTGAGTCCAAGTTTGGGGATCAGGTTACTTATTGGGAAGGTACCTCTAGGAGGTAGCACCCTTCTAAGCCCCACAAAGGTCTCTACTGACTAAGTTGAGAGAGATGTGCCAATTAATCGGTTAATTATAAATACCTAAATAGGCTAGGTGATTTCAAAAGAATGACATGCCTAACAAGAAAATCTGATTATAAGAGAGAGTCAAATTGTGTACCTAAACGGCTTCTCAAGCGCCATCATAAAACATAAAAGTTAATGTAGAAATATATCACACAACATGTGTTTTATCCAAGCAAATCAAGTATACACCTAAGCACCCAAGAATCACGTCAAGTATGAATATAGTTATTAGTAGCATGCATGTCCATAAAATTCTCAAAGGTAGGTGTGGAGGAATGTACCTAGATAGCAAGCCAATATTCCTCTATGGGAAATGAAGTTAGCCCAATAACAAATTCAAAATAATCTCATATATGCCACAAAAAAGAAGCACAATCAATCAAATATAAAACAAGCTATATTGAAGAGAATATCATGAATGTCGGGCCCCACCAAAGTCCTAATTAATTTCGCATGAGTTGATTATATGAATTCCATTATTTGGAATCATGAAGTTTATTCATGCTTGAGGAAAATCGAGAAAATCAAGAAAAATGTTGAAAGATCCAAAAAAATGCATGCCTGAATGAAAATGGCAGCAAATGGTATGTTAAAATATGGATTTTATGCCTAGAAACTCCTAAGGAATTTTAAAGAAAACCAAAGTTATTTTATGGAAAAAGGTTTTGAAATCCAGATTTAAGATGTATAAGATCACAAAAAGAAGAAGAAACATTAGGAGGAGTATGATGTGTGGTAAGGTGGCCATGCTGGGGTGGGATCCGGAGATATACTTGAGACTACATTGCTGATGCAAATTGCATAGGGAGGATTCTGTAGGTTGTTGGTTGTCTGGAAAGAAACTGAGTGCATTCGTTTCAGAGCCGATGTTCATTGGATTTTAGGGCGCCACTTCATCTGAAAAGGGGCTTCAATTCAACTCTAGTTTCTCAGGATCACAACCCGAATTATCAATAGAAGCTTCTGGTGAAGGCATAAGGCTCAGTTTCAGGTTAGGTTCCCTGTATTACCACTCATTCTCTCTGAAATTTTCTTTTGTCTGTTGTTTCTGATCATAGAGATTGCTTGTTTAGTTCCTTGTTTGAGATTTTAGGGAATTTGGAGCAAAGCTTCTAGGTCTAGTTGAAGGAACTTGCACTCCTTTTCATACACCGTGACTGTGTAGAAGTTGTCCATCTTGATGTAAGAATGTGGCTGTACAGGATTTGCCATCGGACCAGCATCCTGTGGAAATTGATAATTTCGAACCCTTGAAACATCATCAATTTGCTTTACTGTGCGGCTTCCCATGTCAGATGAAAATTCCTGATCACGGAAAACTGTAAGACCCTCCTTTAAGCTGAGCTGGAACCAGTCACGACATGTCACTCTATTACCAGTCCAGTCGTGGAAATACTCATGACCAATTACTCCCAAAATTATTGCATAGTCTGCATCCGTAGCAGTTTCTGGAGATGCCAAGACAAGCTTAGAATTGAAAATATTCAAACTTTGGTTTTCCATGGCTCCCATGTTAAAATCTGAAACCGCCACAATATTATTAAACAGATCCAGGTCATACTCAAGACCAAAAACATCCTCATCCCATTTCATGGCTGCCTTGAGGGAATACATGGCATGGACAGTCATGGGTACATCTTGTGCTGAGGTCCAGATCCTTAAAGATACAGTTCGGCCTAAACGGTCACCTCTGCTTTCCAACTGTCCAGCAACTAAAGCGAATAAGTAACAAGGTTTCTTGAAGGGGTCTTCCCAAATGGTACAGTGTTTACCATCCTAAGGGTCTCCATGCTCTATGAGATTTCCATTAGACAACAGTACCAGGCATAATGACTTATCGCCTTCAATACGGCATGTACATTTTACCATAATGTTGGGTTGATGTTGATAGAATATAATTTTTCGAAAACCTTCTGCTTTACACTGTGTACAGAAATTCCCGAATGGCTTGTAAAGGCCCTCTAATGGTGTGTTCTTTTGCGGACATATCTCAGTAACAATTTCCAGAGTAAATTCACCACTCGGAAGTGATGGGAGTGTCGGATGATGTCCTAGATATTTTATTAAGTAAAACCTTTATCAAGATGTGAACCCCTTTCAGCCAGGAAACCAAAGGAACCACCTTGGCTGTCCCAGCCAATTAAAATATCTGGATCAAATGAACATATAATCTTAATAAAGTTGTCAAATAAGTGTTTCTCTTCAGAGGAAACCAACACCTTGCAACCAGATGTTCCACCAAGTTTTCTCTGACACGGTTCAATATCACTTTGACAAAGCACAAAAACTTCAAGGGCAGAATCGGCATCTTCCTGAATCATGAGAGCAATCACATTGATGGCATGCACTCTGTAAAACTGTCAAAGAAAAGCCAATACTATAGCCTCTAGTTGCTTGAGATGCTTCAAAATCATGGTTCCAGTTTACATCTACAGTCATTGACTTGGGTGTGTTCGTATCAACTTGGGTGGCTTTTGATTCCAAAAGCTCTAACGACAACATGATTCTCAAATATCCGAACAACAATGTCCAAAATTGAATCAAGAAGTTCTTTAGCAGCAGTCTGTGCTGTCCCTGCTGGAGCCATCGCATGAGAAACTGAGCTAACCGCCAGCAAGGTTCTAGCCAGTGAGATCCCATTCTGACGTTTCTGTTTTGGTGACTAATAGCTTTCTAATTGTCCCTTCAAATAATGTAAACCAGTAGTTGCATTGAACGGATTGTCATTCAGAGCAAGGATCCGAATACTTGTAAGGCCATCAAAGAAATCAGCGGGGATGGTGTCGACTTCGTTGTAATCCAAGAAGGCGAATTGCAATTCAGACGATCTGCGAGATGAAGGCAATTTTCCATTGAAATGGTTCCTCTGAAACCCCAAATTGCAGAGCATTGAAAGCTGGTTGAAGTTCTGAGGGAGAGGTCCCTTTAATCCCAATCCCTTAACTTGAATCTGTGTAACTCTGTCACCACTACAAAAGACATGAGGCCACAAATTTGAGTCCACCCATTGACTCGTTTCCTTCATTCATTCGCTTTAATAGGTCACAGCATTTAATTTCGAAGAATATTGTATAACCTTCAAGTATGCTCAAATCAGAGGGCTCTAGTCTGTTAACCTTTACTCTCTCCAGCAGGTTCTGTTCTTGTCTCTTCCTATTATACAGAAATTCGAGCAAGTCTCATAAAGCCTGAATTTCTGCACGTAGCCACTGCTGGCGCCGGGTTTATCCAAGCGTGCTGCTCCATTTCTGATGCCAAATTTCAGATTCTCTTTTACACGTTGACAGACCAATATGTTATCCTTACCAGCTGTGTGTGAAACATAAACGACCTGCTTGATTGGATTCATAAGCATCAGAAAGATTCAACACCAGTGGTTGGGAAAATTGGACTGCCGATGAATGTACATTGTCGAATGTGCAGTTCTAGGTCCAGGTAATTCTGTTGCAGCTCGGCCAATCTCCCTTTCAACATTTAGATTGAGTAACTCATCCAAATTGTCATCTGAAGTGCTTGCCAACCCAATTGAGTTCTTTCTTGATTCTAGGTCCATTCCATTCACAGCAACTACATATTGAATCTCAGAGTCACCCTCCATGCTTCCCAAGCCAAACTGACCATCATCAAAATCACTACTAGAAAACAGAAAAAGCCTAAGTTTCTGCGATCCCCCATCTCCTAGTACATTACATTTCTCCATCATGTTTTGTAGATCCTCATCACAAGATACAGAAACCAATGCATCAAGATCCTCACCAGGAAGCTGACATTTGATAGTATGAGATTGATTATAAATTGTCATAGTTTTCTGCATAAGATCCTGCCAATGTTTATCCCAAGAACTGTCTCCTGCCTGTCTCTAAACTGCAATAACTGTAGTCTTACTTTACGGAAGTCCCAAAATTGGCCATGCCCATGATCATCTGATTCAGTAAACCTATACCAACTAGTTAAATGGAGCCCATTGGCAAGTAAAGCCTCCACGACATCTTCCGTTGGTCCAACTTTATTAACACGTTCAGATAATACAAAATCTTGATCTTTAATATTTGTCAAAAGCGTGTTTATTTCATTCATTCCTTGGCCAGAGTGCAACCATTGTGACTTTTAAACTTCATTTGTATCCAGTCCATAGCGAACAGCAAATTCCAAGGTTGCTTGATATTTTGTATTGCTAATTAAGATATTATACATTTCAGGAACAGATCTCTCTGAAAACAATATCATGCTCCATTGTAATCTAGGAATGTCAGCCTGATTAAGTCTATCTTCAGTAACTGAAAGTCTCTCATTGAGACGTCCTAAATATCCCGAATCAACTGACAATCTCAAGGTCCAATATCCTCTTCTTCCATCGCAAACAAAACCATCCAGCAGACGCTTCAGTAAATGTACTGCATCATCATACCTTAGCACAACAATTTGATAATTTTAGACCATAAATTACACAGCTGGCTGTGTTCACGTTCGAGAAAGGAAATTCCCAACAAGACCGCTTTCGAGTATACCCATGATGCTGAAAGGCATGAAAGGAATGTAGCTGCTGATTCAAAAACTGAAGCTTGAGTTGATTTTGAACAGGAAATGAATAAGCGGGAGTTGGATATACTAATGCATCTTAACACCGATCCACTGTTATTGTCATCAAGAACTTCATCCGTTATTTGTGCAAATTCCCATTTATTCATCAAGGGAAAACTGAAGATACCCTTAATGTCATATCCCAAGCTTCATTCCATCCAAATCCTTCAACATTCATCAGTAATCGCATCAATTCTGGGATTGCAAGGGTAGGATGTGTATCATTCAACTGCACTGCTACCTTACTGGGAAATTCAGACAATTGCCATCTTTTTCTCTGCAACATTCGATTCCATCCTTAATCCGGAAACCATGTCAGAAGAAGCGTTCTCATTAGCATGGAGACATTGGATAGAAAAATCAGAAGTACCCTCTTTCAATTTTTTTATCTTTAAAAGAATCAATTAAATTCATTACTTCCTCCAATATGAAAGCTTCAACACACCCCACCAACATCATTCTTTGCAGACGACTGGAGTTCACTTTGTACAGTTTCTACTATACATTGCATGTCATCATGAGATTGATCGTTGTCAGATGGTCTCTTCTCTTTAAAATGGATTCCTTCCACAATAGAAGAAGACAAACCAACAGATGATTGGATATGGATATCTTAGTCCATTATCACCAGTTCAAATCCAGGAGGGCAGTCCACCTCACAAACAGAATATTTGCGCTCTTATTGCAAAGGTTCATCAATTAGCTTTTTGCTCTTCTCAACATTATCCCCAAACATCATGGCCTGTTAAACAGCAGGATGCATGATCTTAGGAGTTAGGATAACCAGACTGACGCTTCCTCTTTCTCCAGGTAGGGCAATATTCTGCAACAGGAGTACAAAAGACGACATTCCACATGACTTGCATGCAAGAATCAAAAATTGTTCTGCAAACAACCATACATGCGTGTTGAAAGTTTTCTATGTCTCCTACAGATTTGATTCTTGCTGAAGACTCCTTAGGAGTTTCATTTATAGGACATGTCTGGTCAGAGAGTGTTGTTCTGCCTCCAGGAGCAACAAAGTTCTTCCTACTGTCAATGATTTCAGACATTCTTCCATCAGAGCACATGTTGAAAGTCTGATTAGCAGTTTCTAGCTTACGCAGCCTCTGAGCTTTCTTTGAAGCAAAAAAAAACTCGAAATTTATGTTGCTGATTATCTCATCTAGCAAAGCTCTGCAACAAACTTTGATTATTCCAGAATGAAGTTGGGAAGAAACTACTTCTGCAATTTCAGACATCAAGTTTAGAGAATAACCGGTCTCATTGTTCTCGCCATCAAATAAGGGGTTAGTTTCAGGCCTATTAGTTCGTCATGTATTTAGCACAGATAGCAAAGTGAAAGGACCACACATATTTTCAGCATGGTATATCATTGATGAATCGCTAAGATATCCAAAATGATGCCAAGGATAATAATTCTGCAAAAGAATATGGCCCACGTTTCCTTCCCTTATTATCCTCAAACAACCAACACGATGCGTTACCTGACAGGTGTGGATTTGAGGTAATGCAGTTTGTTGCTTCAGTGTTTGGCATTTGCCCATCAAATCCATAAACATTGTGGTCGACACACGGCTGGGATGCTGACTGCAAATGACCCTTATCCAGAGCACAACTCAACAGTGCCATCTTGTCTGTGTGCAGTCAAAATTGTGGGTCTTATTGTGGCTGAGATGTCAACACTCCAATATGCAAAACCTGTGGCAGCATGGTCTGAGAACTGCTTGAAGTATTTCAACGTTACAGGATTGATTAAATTCCCACTCACTACAGGATACGCAGGAAGCTCATCAGGTAAAAACCAGTTGATAAACCGTCGTATAATTGCTGCTGAATGTAAGGACCACACATTTGCCCTTGTTCATTGATGTACATCTGTCCACCAACAAAAGGAGGAGGGGCATATCCAGAGCCACCCTTGTCCTGGTTCAAAGTCCCCCCAACACCACAAAATTGCAGAATATCATCAGTATTGCCATTTGACCGGCATCTCATCTCCATGATATTTTTCCTTGCGGGTCCAGAATCTCAACCCCAATTGCATCTCCTCATTATTTCCCATCTCTTTCCATAGTCCCCAAAATTTCTGCATCAACGTTGTCAATGTTTTCCTTACTTTCAGGTTCACGCATCCCTCTGTAGGACTGATTAGAACTACTACCGAAGGTGAATGACCCAGGTTGTATCTGACTTCTAGTCTTTAGGATCACAACAATATTACCAGAAGGCTTAGAAAGGTCCAGGATTTTTGAATGCCACATTATGCTTATCCGAATGCAGAAAAAACAGAGTGTCCCTTTTCCCGTGATTTTCAATTTTTAATCCCGAAACAGAGAACAAATCTTGAAGGCCGGGAATGAAGCTTGTTGAGGTATGGGCCAGAAATAGAAGAAAACAACAAAAATATACAGAAAGAGGAGGAAAATAACCAATAAAAGCCACAATTTCACATTTCAATCCATTGGCTTAGAATAGGGGAATGATTCAAAACAGATCAGATTCAAGGACAGACCCAAATGCATATTGTTCTCGGATGAAATCAATGACATTGAAAAGAACGAAGGCCCAAAAAGGAATAAGAAATCAGAGCAAATAAACAAACAACCCACCAATCTCAATAGAACCAATTGTGGCCTTTTCTGTCCACACCAATGTAAAGA
The DNA here is from genome assembly GCF_004353265.1 of Vitis riparia. Taxonomy (NCBI): domain Eukaryota; kingdom Viridiplantae; phylum Streptophyta; class Magnoliopsida; order Vitales; family Vitaceae; genus Vitis; species Vitis riparia. Next base: position 18,456,983 of record NC_048435.1, on the reverse strand, counting down.
ATATTAAAAAACGACCAAATGGAGAAATCGAACATCAGTAAGAATCCCGAGAATAACTAGAAACTACCTGAAAGAACCCTGGTTGCAATCTCCCTTTTCCCGTTGTGCACTTTTCCACCAAGACAATCAAAGAATTTCCCTTTTTTTTTTTTTTTTTTTTTTTCCAAAAACCCATCTGTTAGAGCTTTTTATAGCAAATAATAGTCCTTTTATGTGAGGAGTCTTCCTCTCTCCAAATTTTATCTTATGCACAGGAAAAACTCTTTTTTTAAACTTCAAACAATACCAATCCATGCACATCACCTACAATCCATGCATATCATCTAAAGAGTCTTACCGTTTTCAAAAACTTCTCCAATGGTAGACTTCTTCCATAAAAATTTCAAATTATTAAATTAAATTAAATAAATAATAAATAAAGAAATAAAGAAATAACTAAATAAATAAATGGGAGAATGATAAAATGATAATAATAGATAAGTGAATAAATAACAAGATAATAAACAAACAAATAAGAATAATAAATAACTAAATAACTAAAAATAATTGATAATAAAATAAATAAATAAATAAATAAAAACATAATAAATGATCAAATAAAAGTGATTGATAAGAATAAAAAAATGAAAATAAATAAATAAATTGAGCCACACAAGCCATGCAACTATGCAAGTCATGCTAAGAATGTCTAATGGGCCAAGTGGGCTTAAGTGGGCTTAAGCGGGCCTAAGCAGACCTAAGGTATCCAAACGACCTAAGGTGGTGCCTAATGGGCCGGGTATACCTATACAGGTCTAGGGTAGGACTAAGTGGGTCTAATTAAGTCTAACCTGAAGTGCACCTAAGTGAGGCTTAATATAAACTTGAAAGGCAGTCAAGGTTATAATGTGGAGCCGGATAAACCCCACGACCAAAGTCTCCAAATTAGCTCAAAGAAGGTAAGCTACATGAGTAGTAATGGGCCATCAAAGAATCACTGTGGAATATTGGAAGAGAACTTAAAGACATGTGCTAAAGGGACAAAATAGAGGGTCTATAGTGGGGTATCACTTAAGGGATTGTTCAAGAGTGGGGTATCTCTTAAGAAGTGTAAAGGGTGCTTGGAACCAAAAGTCCAAGATGATGGATTGGAACCATAATCCAATTGTATTGCTTAAAGGCTTGGTTTGAAAGCCTTGAATTAGTGGAACCTCAAGCTTAGGATTAAAGCTAGAGGAGAGTGGATGTAGGTCAGGTTGCATCGAACTACTATAAAATCTTGTGTTTGCATTATCTCTTCCCTACTCTTTTACTTTATATGCAAATTGTCTTTATATTGTTTTATTATATACTTGCATATATTTGTCTCTTACATTCATTTGGTTTAAATTTTCAAAAAGAGACCATCACCCTTTTCACTCCCCTTCCCCTCTCCCCCCCTCTAGGGGGATTACCATAGGTTGGATTAGCCTAATTTTTGTAACACATATGTTTCCTATGATTAAAGGTCTTTCAATGGTCTTGATCTTGCATCCATTTGGTTCTTTGATGAATTTTCAAATTAACACCTAAAATTATTTATAATTCAAACCAATTAATAACTTAACCATGGTTTGTTATCATCAAAACATGATTAGGAGAACCCTTGGGCTAACAATTTCAACATCTAATAAATAATATCTCTTGGAATCTAATTTTCAAGAAAATTATTTTCATTAAGATTACTAAAAATTCTCATTTTATGCAACACATATCATATATAAAAATTATATAAAAATCATAAAACATAAACATGAAAATTAAAAATAAAAGTGAGTCCCATGGCCAAGGAATCTTGTGATGAATTATTTTGGTTTCTTTTCTTTTTGGAATCAAACACCCAAAACATACCAAAAAAGCATCGAATCCTATTGCCAAAACTTGAGTCCAAAAATGGCCCCAAACCAAGCCTAAACCATAAAAAAGAACATGACATAAACTCAATTCTAAAGTAGCATTGACATTTGTTTAGCCTTACTTCAATGAGTCATATCTCACTTGTTTCAATTCTAATTTGTAAACCATTTAAAGTGTTGAATTTTACACTTCTTAAGCTTCAAAACCATATATGGCTTGTCCCATGAAACTCATAGGGCACTGCTTTGCTTTTGAGTCAAAGTTATAGTTAATGTGCTATTATGGTTTTTGTTCGTTTTTTCTTCAAATTTTCTTGGAAAAGAACTGCCTTTTGCACTTAGATTGCTTTTAGATTTTTTGAATATCAATCATTGCCTTGTTTGGGATCCCAAAATGAAATTTGATCTTATATTTCAACCATAGAAAAATATCTAGATTTACATTAAAAACAAAAAAATAAAAAATCATATGTTCCTACCATGAAGCTTACAACCATTCTATGGAATAATAATTTTTTTTATATATATAAGAGATCAAAAGCCTATGCTCTTCAAATAAAGCTTACAACCCAATCTAAAAATGAAAACAATATTTTTTACATTCAATAAAAAAAATCCCATACCCATAGTGTGCAAATCATCTAAGAGAATTAAAAGGCAAACACCACATCCATCCATATGCATACACATGAATATACATTCATCCCTAAGGGATATGAAATGAAATACAAACCCAATAAAAATAAGTGAGCACACCTTAGAAAGATTCTAACATTCTTTTCCCTAACTTAGGGTTTTGATACTAGTTGTTGGAATCTCTAGATTAATCCATTCCAAGCCCCGGATTGTAGGGATGCATGTAAAACTATCCTAGGGATATTAGATCTAAGCGCAATAGAAGATTTAACATAAAACTTTAGATCTAGGTGCTTAGAATAACATACATATGATCTGAATGTTCCTAGATTCAATCCAATTGGTGAATAAGTGATGTAGATATCGAAAACTAAGATATTTTCCATCTAATGACTCTTTTTCCTTTGTTCTTGACACTGAAGGCGACAAAAGCCTCACAAAGGGATAGTGAGTAGGCTTTCCTTTCCTTAGAGTGAATTGGAAGACTAATATTGTGGCCTTAACCCCTAAGGGGGGTTTATTTAAGCTTCTAATAGGCTTAAGTGACTTGAGCCCATCTTGGTCTTGGGTTACTTAATCCAATTCACTTAGCTCTTAGTTGGTTAATTAGCCCTATTAGGCTTCAATTAATCAATTAGCCTAGTTTATAGAGACTAGTCACAAGCTCTTGTGCAACCTTGTGTATTTACTTAAACACCCTTATGCATATATGTGGATTGAGAACTTAAATGCCTCTCAATAAAAATGTCATCAAGGAATACGAGTTTGAGCAATAACCATTGGGGCTTATAGGAAAATATTGGCTCCCTCATAATCCTATTATGAAGTTGACTCAACATCCCATTACAACAAGTCAATTGTATCCAATATCCTATGGTAATAGATCAAGATAGAATACTTAGGTGTGTGACGTACTAACTATTGCGTGTAAGCTCCCTATGAGTCGGTGTCAATAATATAAGAAGGTGATCGTTATCTACTTTTTAAGATTACTTCTACTATAATTGAGTTACTAATCCTCCTATTATGTGATTAATTGACATACTCTACCTCACAAAGAGCATAAGTTAAATTTCAATTAAGGAATTACTATGACCACATATTTCATGATCACATGTTTTTAGGATCACTTAATGGGACATGTTGTCTCAAACCTATGAAATATCATGGTCTCTATATATCTTGAGAATACTTATTGCCACCTATCTTAATCAACAATGACTCAATACATAAGAAATATATGACCATCTTAAGGTCTCACTTATAGGTCAAAGCCACTAAAGACTTCAACACCTAACTCAATATTCTTTCAAGTGTAAATGCCCATGCAATATAATAGCTTAGTGAATCATGACTACTCAATGACCAATGTCATGATTGAACATAAGTCTTATCTAATGTATAACAATATATAGTAGTGCACTTACCATAGGAAACCAACCCTGATAACTAAGAAAAGGCATTTATCTCATTTGGAGGTAGTGCACTACAACCGTAGATGGATTGCCTAAGTGTATGAACCAAATGTGAACAACTTATCAATTTTGCAAGGAACTCATGACTTAAATCTTCCATACAACACGTAATGCATCCAAGTCATGTACAATGCTAGTGATGCGAGTTTGAATGCTTAACATAGATAATGCATAGATATAAGATAGTAAAAGGAGAACTGGAGTCATAATATAAATATTAATGAATTTCATTTATCATTACATCATGTCATCCTTTTAAGGGTTTTATCTTAACACTCACACTCATCTCATGCATGAACACCAAAAGGTCCTCACACATTAGTATGCATAACTTAAAACATTTCTTGACTCTGTATCCTTTGGTAGTAGAGGTCATTTTGGTCATTTTACCTTTTATATAAGATTCATAGACTAGAAGTTCTTCTGAAATAAAAATATCCAATGTCCAAGACATCTAATATTTAGATCCTATTTAGATTAGTATGACCTAGGTTTAGATATCAAATGTTTGATTAGTGTTTAGTTCTTTTCTTTTATGAGATTTGACTATGCTCATTATTTGGCAAAACTTGTAATTGAGTAATACATGGAAGAAGTATTATTTTCTAACAGGCTACACAACTAACCTTACAATTGAAGCTAAGGAAAATACATCCCCATATTGCATAGATAGTGAACCTCAAATCTATCTATCATTACATATATATATTCAATAATGAGAATATTGTTGGGATTAGGCCCCTAAAAACAAGAGATGACGTAACAAAGTCAAACTTGACTATTCCCTTACTATCTCTTTTATGCATTGACATTGATTTGAACATTCAACACATATCTCTTACATTGTACATGACTTGAGAGCATTAAGAGTTACACAAATGATACAAGTCATGAGTTTCTTATAAGTAGATAAGTTGTCCATAGTTAGTTCATGAATTTGTCCATAGTTAATCCATTCCAAGCCCTGGATTGTAGGGATGCATGTAAAACTATCCTAGGAATATTAGATCTAAGCACAATAACAACTTTAACATAAAACTTTAGATCCAGGTGCTTAGAATAACATACATATGATCTAAATGTTCATAGATCCAATCCAATTGGTGAATAAGTGATGAAGATATAAGAGATTTTCCATCTAACGACTCTTTTTCCTTTGCTCTTGACACTGAAGGTGATAGAAGCCTCACAAAAGGATAGTGAGTAGGCTTTCCTTTCCTTAGAGTGAATTGGAAGACTAAAATTGTGGCCTTAATCCCTAAAGGGGGTTTATTTAAGCTTCTAGTAGGCTTAAGTGACTTGAAACCCATCTTGTTCTTGGGTTACTTAATCCAATTCACTTAGCTCCTAATTGGTTAGTTAGCCCTATTAGGCTTCAATTAATCAATTAGCCTAGTTTATAGAGACTAGTCACAAGCTCTTGTGCAACCTTGTGTATTTACTGAAACACCCTTATGCATATATGTGGATAAAGAACTTAAATGCCTCTCAATAAACATGCCATCAAGGAATACGAGTTTGAGCAATAACCATTGGGGCTTGTAGGAAAATATTGGCTCCCTCATAATCCTATTGTGAAGTTGACTCAACATCCCATCACAACAAGTCAATTGTATCCAATATCCTATGGTAATAGATCAAGATAGAACACTTAGGTGTGTGACTTATTAACTACTACATGTAAGCTCCCTATGAACTGGTGTTAATAATATAAGAAGGTGATCGTTATCTACTTTTTAAGATTACTTCTACTATAATTGAGTTACTAATCCTCCTATTATATGATTAATTGACATGCTCTAACTCACAACGAGCATAAGTTAAATTTCAATTAAGGAATTACTACGACCACATATTTCATGATCACATGTTTTTAGGATCACCCAATGGGACATGTTGTCTCAAACCTATGAGATATTATGGTCCCTATATATCTTGAGAATACTTATTGCCACCTATCTTAATCAACAATGACTCAATACATAAGAAATATATGACCATCTTAAGGTCTCACTTATAGGTCAAAACTACTAAAGACTTCAACACCTAGCTCAATATTCTTTCAAGGGTAAATGCCTATGCAATATAATAGCTTAGTGAATCATGACTACTCGATGACCAATGTCATGATTGAACATAATTCTTATCTAATATTAATGCGTAACAATATATAGTAGTGCACTTACCATAGGAAACCAATCTTGATAACTAAGAAAAGTCATTTCTCTAATTTGGAGGTAGTGCACTACAACCTTAGATGGATTGCCTAAGTGTATGAACCAAATGTGAACAACTTATCAATCTTGCAAGGAATTCATGACTTAAATCTTCCATACAACTCGTAATGTACCCAAGTCATGTACAATGCAAGTGATGCGAGTTTGAATGCTTAACATAGATAATGCATAGTATAAGATAGTAAAAGGAGAACTAGAGTCATAATATAAATATTAATGAATTTCATTTATCATTACATCATGTCATCCTTTTAAGGGCTTTATCTTAACACTCATACTCGTCTCGTGCATGAATACCAAAAGGTCCTCACACATTAGTATGCATAACTTCGAACATTTCTTGACTCTGTATCCTTTGGTAGTAGAGGTCATTTTGGTCATTTTACCTTTTATATAAGATTCATATACTAGAAGTTCTTCTGGAATCAAAATATCCAATGTCCAAGACATCTGATCTTTAGATCCTATTTAGATTAGTATGACCTAGGTTTAGATATCAAATGTTTGATTAGTGTTTAGTTCTTTTCTTTTATGAGATTTGACTATCCTCATTATTTGGCAAAACTTGTAATTGAGTAATACATGGAAGAAGTAATATTTTCTAGTAGGCTACACAACTAACCTTACAATTGAAGCTAAGGAAAATACATCCCCATTATGCATAGATAGTGAGCTTGGAATCTATCTATCATTATATATTCAATAATGAGAATATTGTTGGGATTAGGCCCCTAAAAACAAGAGATGACGTAACAAAGTCAAACTTGACTATTCCCTTACTATCTCTTTTATGCATTGACATTGATTTGAGCATTCAACTCATATCTCTTACATTGTACATGACTTGAGAGCATTAAGAGTTGCACAAATGATACAAGTCATGAGTTTCTTATAAGTAGATAAGTTGTCCATAGTTAGTTCATGAATTTGGGTAATTTAGTAGAGGTTGTAGTACACCACCTCCTAATTGGAAGGATGACTTGTCTGGGCCATCGGGATGGGTTTTCCATAATGAGTGCACTAGTGTACGTATGTGATGTATACTGGATAGGACCTATGGTGAATCATGACATATATAGTTAGAAAATATGAATGAGAGAAAAAACGGTGTTTTTAAAAATAATGTTCTCATATTTGAATATTAAAAAAAAAGTAACATAAATTCTAAGAAAAAGAAAGAAAATGTTAAAAGATTTTCTTTTCATTTTCCTTAAAGTGTGCAATGGTTAGAAAAATGAATTCCTCGGAGTTTTTGTTTTATTATGTGAATTTTTTCATAAATAATCAACTAAGATAAATATTTTATTATTTGTCCCTAATTTTTTTTCTTTTCATTTTACTTTTCCTCAAAAATTTTAAGATTCAAACGTAGCCTTAACTATTATTCAAAACAATTGCTTTGGTCCTTCACCCAAAATTTAATATGAAAAATGAAAGATTACAAATCATAGTTGTTTATATATTTGTATCCCTAATAAACCACATCTAGCTAACTTTTTTTTTTTTTTTTTCATTTGTATGGTCATATATACTTAACCATGATAATTTTACAAGCAAAAAATGATCAAGAAATTAACTTGTAATATGCTTTAAGAACAAAATAACAATTTTAGGGCCTTAACCCAAATTGAGATTTAATAGAATCCTTGTGCAAATCATTACAACCAATATGATTAATAGATTTTGACTCAAATACAAAGAATTAAGACCAAGATATAAATGAACGGGACAGAGATATGAATAAGTAAGACCTTAGTATAAATAAATGATGTTAGGAGATAGAGCCCTTAGAAGCATGACATGATGTAATAAAATAAATTTTTTATTAATAACTTTATTTATTATTATTTTTTGTCTCACTTTCTATCTTTGATTGCATTACTCATTGTCTTCACATTTACATCACTTCCATTGTACATGACTTGTGTGTATTACGAGTTGCATAAAAGATCTAAATTACAAGTTTCTTACAAGATGATAAGTAGTTCATTGTTAGTTCGTGGAATTAGGGAATCATCATAAATTGAAATGCACTACATTCTAATTAAAGGGATGAATCCAAATAAGGATAAATGATAGGAACAAAAACCATATTTGTGAAGCTCTTCCCTCTTAGAACAAATCCCCAAATTACTATTTTATTAAGTTTCGAAGAAATAAAAAGATTTAGTCTTAACCAAGTGCACATAGTGAGAAATAAATAGTCTCTGAATCTTAAAATCATAACATTTATATCTTTTCTTGTGTCAGATCACCAAAAAACACATATTTTATGGAAGATGACTGAAGTTTGTATTCATGACTTGGAGAGGATGCATAAAAAGAATCTCAAGTGAGAACTTTTAATTTTTGGAGATTTAAGAATCTCAAAAGGAGATTTACAACAAATAATATGACTTGGAACCCTATTTATCAAATAAGTGGTAAGAGGAACTCCATGATATCAATATTGTTTACATTCATTTGAAATGAAAAAGATCCGGTAATTTCCAAAATATGACTATTTTTCCTTTTGGCAATGTCATTCTTTTATGGGGTACCAATATATAAGTTTGATGTATTATTTTTATTATATTCAAATTTTTAGATAAAAAAGGTTTGGATATATTCTATACCATTAATAGACCAAAGAATCTTAATCTGAAAACCAAATTGGTTAGTAATCATTTAATAAAAATCCTCTAAAACATGAAAATCTTTGCTTTCAATTTTAGCAAATAGAACTAAGTAGCTTGGGAGATGTCATCAATAAAAGTATAATATACTTGAAATTATCATAAGAATCAATTAAATTAAGTCTCTATGAAACTAATGAATTACATTAGAAAGTTTAACATATTTTAAATGTTAAATGATCAAATGAGAGATAAGTCTCCTTGAAAAATTGACAAACCTCATAAGTATTGTCAAACAAGACTCTGCAAGAGGGAACTAACCCAAATGCTTCTTACAAACAAGATTATTGTGAGAGGAATCTATACGTAAAGCTTTATCCATCCATTTAAGCAATTACAAACCATGAGAATAATTTTCTTAACTAATATTTTTCCAATGCTATGATCTTGGAATACCAAAGACATTAGAAATGTAATATCATAATTTGAAGTCTTAGTGATTTTTTTTCAAAGGATAAGATTTGACTAGGGACAATGAACCTTAAAGTAATTTTGATCAACTAGTGTAATTACTAAAGAAATTAATTTTACCATGACCAATCATAGGAACAAAGGTATTATTTGCAATATAGAAGAATTATTCCTTATATTTTGGTGCAAATTCTAATAAAAAATTTAGATTATTTTTCATGGAGACTTTGACACTCCAATCAATAGCCTCAATTTCATTATTCAAAAGTAAGGATAAGAATGCTTGAAAACTACATGAAACAAGACATGAATAAAAGTCAAAGATGAAGCATCCAGCTTTGGAAGCTTTGAAAGACATTGGGCAAGTTGATCAATGAAGGTTGAAAATTTTGATATGCTAATATTAGTTTAGGTGAACTAAGGTCGTAAATGAGGGATCCAATACTGATCTTTTGAATGACTTAATTTTTTTGTAGTAACCATGCTATAAAGGTTGTCTTCAACACTCCCTTGTTTTTTACATTCCCTTGTCTTAAGAAAACTCTTTATTTTTCAAAATCATTATCCATTTCTTTCTCAACCATTAGAAATCATAAAAAAAAAAAAAAAAAAAAAAAAATTGTCTTTCTAGAAAATCTAATTGAATATGAGCAACCTATAGCTCGCTATCTTGTCTAAAAAATAAACTTAAAGAGAACAAACAATTTATGTGGTTCAACAATCTGCTCGCACTCATAAGAAGAAGAAGAATAGTAATTCGTTTTATGATACCCATGAAAAAGAACCCAAATATATAAAGAATAAAGTTAATATAAGGAGATGAATAGTTTGAATTGATATTTACTTTCACCAGTAAAGAAAACTTGATATCAACTTTAAAATTTGTTCTTCCAAATTTAATATACAAGTAAGATAATTTTAGACACAACTAATAATTCTGATAATTTCTTTCCTTTCTCTAAGGGAGACCCTAAATTATATTCCTCCCTTTCTCTAATACATATTCATAATATGAATTTAGGTATAATTTTTTGTTGATCTACATGCATGCTAATCTTAATCTAGACTAATGCCACATTCATTTATTTTTTGTTTGAATTTTAAATAAGCATAAACTTGTATTAAATTTGAATGGAATGGAAGTGTTTAGGTGGTTATAAAGAATATTTTACAAGCAGGAAAAATTATAGAAAATAGTACACAAAAGTATTATAAAAGACAACCATCATTGAAAATGGAGTTTAACAAAACATGGAGATATTTGATTAAAATAGTCAAAATAAGAATAATTATAGAACGAGGTACTAGAAACATGAGGAAATCTCGGAGGGATGAAAAGCCCACAAAAATGTCACACCAAAAAAATAAGCAAGATTAATTTATTTATTTATTTTTTCTTTAAGGGTCTTCTGGTTGATTTGCTAATTATGTGGGGTGGAAATAGCGGCAGCAAGGGTGATGATGGTGCCATTGCAATTGCGACTACTGGTTTATGCCTCTTCTGAAAGCGCAGTGAAGATAATCATTGGTGAGAGTGATGGGGACTGACTGCGGCGGAGCTCTCAAACAGCGGTGGCGGCCGTGGCATTATGCTGCTTGAAGATTGGTGTTGATTCTTGATGTTTCAAACTCGTAACCTTTAACTATACTATTACACAATCAATCATTTAATCCAAAATGTTTAATACTTAAGGTTGTGGTAAATATTACATCTCAGGCCCAAGCCCACTAAAGATGGCTTTTGCATCAATGAGTCCTGACTCTAAGCTTTCCACAAAATGTTTTAGATTAGTTTCGCCTGAAGAACCATACTCCATAGATTCCACTGCCAATCCTTTCCATTTGTTAGCATTTCTTCTCATCTCATCCCCTTTCTCTCCACCTTCCATCACCATCTCCAAACATTTTTTGATCTCTTCTCTCTCCACAACCCCTTCTTCATTCGCTCTCGCTTTCACCCCAGTGCCCCACACCTCCACCAGCTTTGCATTTGTCGTCTGGTCTGAAAACTGGGGACATGCCACCACCGGCACACCTGCAACTAGACTCTCCATGGTGGAGTTCCACCCACAATGCGTCAAGAAACATCCAACTGCTTGGTGACACAACACCTCGACTTGGGAGCACCACTGCACAATCAGCCCTTGTTCTTCACTCAAGCTACTGTTCATCTTCTCCTCTAATTCGCTCTCTATAGATCGAATCACCCACAAAAAAGGGCATGACTTTCCATTAGTCCATGGAATATCTCCTCCATTTGCTTTTTCTGCAACGTCGCAAGACTCCCAAACGACACATAAATCACTGAGCCTTCTGGTTTTGAGTTGAGCCATGGAAGATAATCCTTAGACCTCTCAAACAGGTCACAACTGATGGAGGAATCAAGCTGCATCAAAGGTCCGATTGCAACCACATTCATAAAGTCTCCAAGGGCTTTGATTACATCTTCTTCCAACGCATTAAACGTGTTTATTAGCACGCATGGGTTGGGATCTTGCTCTAAGTTTTGGATGAGTTCTTGAAAGCTGGGGACGACCCAAGCGTGTGGACTGGTTGGTAACAGAATGGAAGGTAGGTCTTCGTATTTCAGTGGGGGCAATCCTGGTAATTCCAAGGAAATATTCAAGGAATTTCCGAGCTCGGTATTGAAGAGACCATCATGGGCCTTGAAGTATTGATGATAAACGGCAATTACAGTGGCTGACTGAGTGCTCAGAAAGGCTGAGGGTATGCCGTGCTCACGAGCCACTGTGGCTGCCCAGGGGAGGAGGAATCCGTAGATTAAGTAGGTGACAGGACCGCGCTCGTTGGATAGGCTTAAGAGCAAGTTGGAGAGGCTCTGGGAGCCTACGCGCTTCATCTCTTCCATGGAGTAGTTGGAGTTGTTTCCATCATCGTAGCCATCCGAGAAAGAGGCAAAGTGCAAGCCGGGGATAGTAGGAAGGGTGGCGATGCGGCGGAGGCCGGACACGAAGGTGGCGAAGGTGACACGTACCCCTAGGCGTAAGAGGAGCTTGGCCAGATGAAGGGTGGGATTGATGTGGCCTTGTGCTGGGCAGGATAGTAGGAGGAAATGATGTTTGTCCATTCTCGTCTGTGCTTTCCTTGCTCGCAAAGGCCTGATTGCTTGACTTAATGGAGATGCTCAATCCATTCTAATTCATCTTCATTTTTTTCAAAGTTGGGATAATTAGGTTAATTGGTCAAATCAAATTGGGACTGGATAAGGTTGGATTCGGTGAACCCACGTTCAATGGCTGTCAATTTTTCATTTAAAAAAATATATTTTATGAAAATTTAAATAATAAAAAACACAATATTTCAATATAAGAAAAAGTTAAATATCAAATCAAGTTGGCATTAAGCTTGGCTTATTCGAACCTTTCAGCAAAGGCAATTGATATTTGAGTTGACGTTTAAATAATAAATTTCAACTTGGGTGGAATTTAAATATTAAAATGGTTTTTTTTTTCTTTCTTTTTTAGATATTGGGTTGCATAAGTATCTTATAAAATTTAATGTTTATTATTTAATAACTTAAATGGATTTTAAATTAAATTATATTTAAATTATTAAATTAAAAATTATTACTTAATTCTTCTTATAAGTGTTAAAATTATTTCATAAAATTAACTTAAAATATATTTTAAATTATAAAATCGATATATTTATCCTCATAAATTGTAATTAAGGCAAATAAGGTTGAGTAATAGTGAAGGTGATGAAGCAGGAAAGAAGGTCATAGAGGTAATTAAAATAAATAAGGATAAAAATATAAAATAAAGATGTGAACTTAAAAATAAGTTAATTGATTTCACTTATTACTTAAAATTGTTTTTAACTTGAAGTGATACTATTAAGTTGTTTTACATTAAATTATTAAATTACTTTAAGTTATTAAATTGATTTACCAAACACCCATTAAATACCATGATTTTATTAATAGTCATGTCCATTTATAATTTTTTTTTATATAAGTTTTAATATTTACATATAAGATACCTATCTTTTGATTCATAAATGTTTTATTTTTCATCTTGAAATTTGTTAAAAATAAAAATAAAAATTAAGAGTAACATTTGTTTAACCATGGTCAATCATAGGAACAAAAGTATTATTTTCAATATAGAATAATTATTCCTCACATTTTGATGTAAAATCAAATAAAGAAATTTAATTTATTTTCCATGGATTCCATGACACCCCCATTAATAACGTAGGCCATGCCAGTTACGTTATTCAATGCGTGAAAACAACATGAAATAGGAAATGAAGAAAAGTCAAAGATGGGGGGGCATTGGGCTTAGAAAGCATTTAAAGACATTGGATAAGTTAGACCAACCAAGGTTGAAACATTTGATGTAATAAACTGAGGTCTAAAATGATGGATCCCATACTGATCTTTTCTATACCTTAATTTGTCATAGTACCTATTCTACCAAGGTTGTCTTCGACAATCCCTTATCTTAAGAAAAATCTTCACTTTTTATGTTGTAAATTTTGTCTTCAACAATCCATTGCCTTAAGAAAAATCTTGATTTTTCAAAATTATTATCCATTTCTTTCTCAGCCATTAGATATGATAAAAGAAAATAATCTTACTAGAAAATTTGGTTGAATTTAAACATCCTGCCTCGATATCTTATGAAAAAAAATAAACATTAAGAGAACATGTAAAGAATAAGGTTAAACATGAGAAGAAGAATTCCAATTATTATATACTTTCACTGATAAAGAATTTTAAGAATTTTAATAGAAAATTTTCATATCGACTTTATAATGTATTCTTCCAAATTTAATATAAAAGAGTAACATAATTTTAGACACTGTCAACAATTTTGATAATTTCATTCCTTTCTCTAAGAGACACCCAAAAGCATGATCCTTCCTTTCTTTATTACCTATTCATAATTAAAATTGATGTATAATTTTTTTTATTGATCTATATGCATGCTAATGATTTTTATTATATATATATATATATATATATATATATATATATATATATATATATATAGACAATGAAGTAAAATACCTATAAATATGATTGAAAGATGAACCACAGTAATCTTCAAAATTAAACTTTCTAATATCTTTTCAGGAAATTTGACCACTAAATGATTAATTTAAATTACAAATACATTTTTAGTTAAAAAATATGTTGTTTTATTTGTTTTCTTTTAAATATAAAAATAATCATAAATATTTAGATTTTGAAATAATTTTCAAATATCTTTAATTAATAACATAATAATGATTTTTATTATATATATATATAGACAATGAAGTAGAATACCTATAAATATGATTGAAAGATGAACCACAGTAATCTTCAAAATTAAACTTTCTAATATCTTTTAAGGAAATTTGACCACTAAATGATTAATTTAAATTACAAATACATTTTTAGTTAAAAAATATGTTGTTTTATTTGTTTTCTTTTAAATATAAAAATAATCATAAATATTTAGATTTTGAAATAATTTTTAAATATCTTTAATTAATAACATAATACAATTAAGAATATTACTTTTTTTATTGTAACAATCTATAACTATTTTCGAGTTACCCTCAATCTCTAGGTTTAAGAACCTATTGTTCTTGGTGGCCAACATAGATACTAATGTTATTAATATACCACAAGGTGACCTTTATCTTTTTGTTTGAATTTTAAATAGACTTGAATTTGCCTTAAATTTGAATGGAACTCAAGTGTGTAGGGGATTAGATTTTATTGACCTCTAAATGTTGTCAAGCATTAGGTTTTTATCCCCTTTGAATGTTGTTAAGCATTAAGTTGTTTTTTTTGTATTAACATCAACTAATGTGAATTTTTAAACTCATTTATTTTTATATGCGAAAAAATCTATAAATTAATTATAATGTTTCTTCTTATTTTATATAATTAAAATAAAATATTTAAAAATTAATAATTTGAAAACAAAAACTAATTTAGCATATTTTTTATGATCACCAAATATCAAAATTCATTACAATAATAAAAAGTTCATAATAATTAATTATATAATCAGTTAGAAATTTGATAATTAGATAATAATTAGAGTTTGTAATCATGATTTGTTGTAAAAAATTTAAAAGAATTTTTGAGTGAAACTTCGTTGATTACTCACTATTTTTATGCTGTAAATCTTTTAGATTTATTGATTTATGATTAAATATGTGTTTAATTATTAAAATTAATTCATTAATTTTTGGATTTTTAATTTAGGAAAAACCACCAAATATTAACTTTTTAATTTTAAAAATTAATTAGAATTGTTTATTTTAGTAGATATTTAGATGGGTATGAGTTATGTTTTAAAATTATAAGAAAAAGGTTGATAATTGGTTCATTTTGGTTTTGTTATATTTCAAAGGGTCAAATTTTGAAGAATTATGGTAAATTCATTTTTAATTTAAATGTTAGGATCTTTTATGGTTTTTTTTTTTTTTTTTCATTTTTGAACAAGAAATCTGTACAAATGTATGGATCTAAGTAGATGAATTATAAGGAAAAAAAAATATAGTAGTTGAATTTAGTTTTAGTTTTGGAATGACAATAACATAACCTATCTTAGAAACATTTTTTTCCCCTAATTTTTTATAAAATTATTTGTCATCCAACTTGCACAAAATAAGGGAGTTTGGCGTTTGTTTTTTTAAGCCAAGAAATATTTAAATAAATTTGGTTTTATTTTATATGATAAGCTAGGCTTGAGTATTTTGATAAAGTTAGAGGTTGAAAACAGAAAATAAAGTAGAAAAACTTTCCACTAAAGAGTAAAAATATTTCACCATTTCCATTAAAATAAAATTATTTTTAAAAAGCGATAAATCAATAAATAATTCTAAAAATATACGAGAAATATATATATATATATATATATAAACACTTTACTATAAATTTAAAAATTAATGTATCTAATTAAAGAAGAAATATTAACATCAAGAGTTAGCTGGCCACCTCCCAAAAAAGAACCCAATCATAGTTGGCTATATCTATAGGCCAAGTAGACGAGAAAGACATTGTGATACCCATATACACATTATTTTCCCATCTAATATATTCAGCTAAAGAAAAATTAGCAAAAATAAGTACCAACAAAATGTAAGATAAATTATCCAAACCTAGACTAACACTCCCAAATCATTGCAAAAAAGAATTAACAAATTCCTATTGAGGTGTGTAAAACTAGACTACAACAACAATCCAGATTTTGGAAGACTCTAACAATAGGGAAGCTTAACACATAGGGGTGCCTTTCTCTACCCTTCCTAAGATCTAAGCCTGGATGGTTCACATCATTCTCTAAATGATTCCCATGGTTTTTCAAAGGCTCATCTCCATCACAAAGAGCAACCTTAATGCCCTTGGCAGCCACAATAGATATTTCTTGAACAATTTGGACCACGACACTAGCCTGGCTCTTTGGCATCTCAAGACAATCAATGCCCGGCACGTAAGTTAAGAAAAAAGAATAGTCAAGTGTAAATCAGAAAGCGAAAGAAGGTGGCTCTTTGGCATCTCTGATAACAAAGTGGATTTGTCTATTACTGTTGTATAAGACTGACTAAGAATCTACTGAAGTTAACTAACATCTTGCAACTACCACAACTTGTTACAACTTGCAATAAAAGGTGGTGTAGGGAACAGTACAACGACAACTTCTTTGAAGCCACCTACATTGACCCCATAAGGAACAACTAGTCAGACAACTATCATTGATTGATACTATTTCTTAAGGAGAAAAAGAAATAGCCTCCAGTACTCTTCAAGTCCTCTGCCTAAAAGAAATGGAGGTTGGGGGACTAGGGCTATTAAAGGGGTAAAAAACTCATTTTACCTTAGCAAAAGGTAAGAACCTCTAAACATACTTTTCTCCAAGTCCACTAAGAATAGATACTTGAAACAAAAAGAAATTAGAAATCACAATTCCTAGGTAATAAAACAATTGTCCTGCAACAAAGAAGAAAAACCTGCAAAAATAGGCAATTTCATAGAAAGCCTGTGATAAAGAAGCTTATAAATAGCTCCTCCCAACAAAGGAAATGATAAGTCCTCCTCCTCTATTAAATCCCTCTTTATAGTCAATGGCACTATTAATAAAAATTTAGTCATTCAATAAAGACATTTATCATCTTCAAAAGATAAAATTAATAAGAATTAGCCTTAATATTTACAAATATTTATATAGATAATATGGTCAAGTAACTTATAAAATATAATTCAACTATTCAAACTTATCATAGTTAATTAGAGCTTAGTCCTAAACCCATGGTTTTGATGATCTTTGAAGGAACTCAATATGTTGATCTCACCACATAATATCTTAGACTAGTGGTTCTTGAATACATAGTGTTTATGGTAATTAATCCTTGAGTATATTGCTTTAATATCGAATAATAAAGAATATTTTATAGGTCGGAGAAATTGTAAAAAAAATCTCACAAAAGTATCATAAAAGACAACGTTTTGGTTCAACTAAGGTTATATTAATTTACTTACAATTTTAAAAATATGGATTATCTTTTCAAAGTAAAAAATATTTTCTTTTTGAGACTGATATTTTTAAAATATATAACGAGATACTAGAAACATGGGAAAATCTCGTTTCGATGAAAAGCCCATAGAAATTTCACACCAAAAAATAATACGAGAATTTAAAAAAAAAAAAAAAAAAAAAGTCTTGTCTAGTTGCAAAATCATGTGGAGTGGAAATTAGGGCAGTAAGGGACAGTGATGATGGTGCTATTGCAATTACAGTTGGTGGTTTATGCCTATAAAATTTGTTTCGTCACTTCAGCTTTCTTGCATTTTTCTTCCATGACAAACATATATACAATTCACGTGGCTACTTCAACGTTGTTTTGTAACTCACAAGCCAATATGAATCTTACTCCTTCTCAATCCTCTGGAACAATTCGACCATTGCAGATACTAAATCATACTCTCACAATCAAGTTAAATAGAAGTAATTACGTCCTTTAGCGTACACAAATGGTGAATGTGATTTTTTCCAATGGATTTGAAGAACATATTAGAAGACTGAAGGTTTGTCCTCCAAAGGTAACAAATGCTAGTGAATCAAATCCATATTAATTTTTTTGCATTGCAACAATTCAATGGTGTGATCCTGAGTTAGATCTATTCATCTCTTACTCTGGAGATCATGGGACAGATTGTCGGTTATCAAACCTCTCATGTAGCATGGTTTGCCTCGGAGAATATTTTCTCTACCTTGTCAAAGGCATGGCTAATGCAACTTCGGTTAGATTTCTGACAACACAAAAAGGCTCACTCTGGATGATGGAATATATACTCAAGATAAAGATTCTTGTGATAATCTTGCTACAATCAAAGAACCTATAGCAGAAAGAGACCAAATTTTGCAACTTCTTAGAGGCCTCCGAGAAGATTGTAAATCCATAGTTGTCTTTCTCACAACTCATGTAGATGATGTTCATATCCACTCAATCCATGGTATGCTACTCACACACGAACAACACTAGTGTTTTCAAAACTCTATAGCAGAAGGAGATAATATTTCTTCTAGTATTACTGCCACTAAAGGAAGAAAGAAAACAAAAAAAAATACAAAAAAAATATAAAAAATACTATAATAGTAAAGCGATAACCACTCTAACAACAGAAATAATTTTGGCCATAATTAATAAAGTAATAACCACTCTCAAAGTTCCTCAGAAACTTTCAGTAACCTTCAACTAAACTATTAAACCATCAATCATATGATCCAAAATGTTTAATACTTTTGGTTGTGGTAACTATTACATCTCATGCCCAAGCCCACTAAAGATGGCTTTTACATCAATGAGTCCTGATTTCTAAGCTTTCCACAAAATGTTTTAGATTAATGTTGGCTGAAGAACCACACTCCCTCATACATTCCACTGCCAATCCTTTCCATTTCTCAGCATTCCTTCTCATCTCTTCCCCTTTCCCTCCACCTTCCATCGCCATCTCCAAACATTTTTTGATCTCTTCTCTCTCCACAACCCCTTCTTCATTCGCCCTCGCTTTCACCCCAGTCCCCCACACCTCCACCAGCATTGCATTTGTCGTCTGATCTGAAAACTGGGGACATGCCACCACCGGCACACCTGCAACTAGACTCTCCATGATGGAGTTCCACCCACAGTGCGTCAAGAAACATCCAACTGCTTGGTGACACAACACCTCCACCTGGGAACACCACTGCACAATCAGCCCTTGCTCTTCACTCAAGCTGTTGTTCGTCATCTCCTCTACTTCGCTCTCTGTGGATCGAATCACCCACAAAAAAGGGCGATGACTTTCCATCAGTCCATGGAATATCTCCTCCATTTGCTTTTTCTGCAACACTGCAAGACTTCCAAACGACACATAAATCACTGAGCCGTCTGGTTTTGAGTTCAGCCATGGAAGATAATCCTTAGACCTCTCAAATAGGTCACAGCTGATGGAGGAATCAAGCTGCATCAAAGGTCCGATTGAAACCACATTCATATAGTGTCCAAGGGCTTTGATTACATCTTCTTCCAACGCATCAAACGTGTTTACTAGCACGCATGGGTTGGGATCTTGCTCAAGGTTTTGGATGTGTTCTTGAAAGCAGGGGAGAACCGAAGCGTATGGATTGCCTGGTAACAGAATGGAAGGTAGGTCTTCGTATTTCAGTGGGGGCAATCCTGGTAATTCCAAGGAAATATTCAAGGGATTTCCGAGCTCGGTATTGAAGAGACCATCATGGGCCTTGAAGTATCTGTGATAAACGGCAATTACAGTGGCTGACTGAGTGCTCAGAAAGGCCGAGGGTATGCCGTGCTCACGAGCCACTGTGGCAGCCCAAGGGAGGACGAGGCCGTAGATTAAGAAGGTGACAGGACCGCGCTCGTTGGATAGGCTTAAGAGCAAGTTGGAGAGACTCTGGGAACCTACGCGCTTCATCTCGTCCATGGAGAAGTTGGAGCGGTTTCCATCATCATAGCCATCCGAGACAGAGGCAAAGTGTAAGCCGGGGAGAGTAGGAAGGGTGGCGATTCGGCGGAAGCCGGAAGCGAAGGTGGTGAAGGTGACACGTACCCCGAGGCGTAAGAGGAGCTTAACCAGATGAAAGGTGGGATTGATGTGGCCTTGTGCTGGCCAGGATAGTAAGAGGAAGTGATGTTTGTCCATGCTGGCTTGTGCTTTCCTTTCTCAAAATGATCTGATTCCTTGATTTGGTAAGCCCTTAAATCAAATCCAACCTCACCCGACCTCTGATGGAGATGCTCAATCGATCCTAATCCATTTTCATTTTTTTTTTTTTCAAAGTCAGGATAATCAGGCTAATTCTTGGAATCAAATTGAGACCCGATGAGGTTGGATTGAGTGAACCCACATGTAATGGCTGTCAATTTTACTCTTTTAATAGCATTTGTGCCAGAATTTAAATAGGTTAAAACACAATATTTCAATATAAGAAATAATAAATAAATAAATTTATCTATTATTTGTTTCAAATATTTGGCTGCATTCTGGTTATAGGGACCAACCTACCCGAGTAGAAACCCTACTTATTAATTAAATCAACATTCTGTTAGTATTTATATTTCTTCACTTCGTCAAAATTTTCAGAAAATAAGGTAAATTTTTACTTTTTTTATAAGAGTTTTTTATATTTTGTATACTCATTTTTATTTTAAAAAAAATTTAAATAAAAAATGTAAGAAAAGTAGAAATCACCAAAACATACATTGGAGTCAAAGAGTGACTGCCCCTTGAAATTTTGATAAAAATATAATAGACAAGTTTTAAATTTTCAAGAAAGGGTGCCAAGTAGAGTGCTTATGCCCGAGCCTCAAAGAGGCCAGGTGGGGAGAAAGATTGTTCCTGAAGTTTATGCTAATCAATTGGGTAGTCAGGAGGAGTCGCAAACACAAAACTGCCGCTTCTATGGCAGCTTGTTGCTATGCTCTACAAAAAAAGAGCAAGAAGCTAGTCACGGACTAACCTCCTTAAGTCTACAACTTCCGACTCCTTAAACTTGATTGGTGTGCCTGCTTATTCTCTGCCCTATCAACGAAATGACTTTAATTTTCAAATAATTAGCTACTTTGATGCTATTCTGGTCATTAGAATTGATGCTATTCTGGTCATTAGAATAAGTTTCATATAATATCCTCTTTAACCACTTTCCTTCCTGAGTTCACCCCAGCTTACCATTTACCATAAATTATCTATGGATTTTTTTAATATCATTAAATTAACATTAAAATACAGAAAAAAAATGACACCCTTCTTTTCTTTTTTGTTTATTAATATATTTTGATTCCTTAATTAAAATAAAAAAATATATTAAAGATTCTTTATCATATCATGACCTTTATTCGTGTCTCCATGACAAAAGTGATCATATCAAAAAAAAAAAAAAATAGTTTTAAAGTAGTTTTGCTTGTCCTTTTAACACTTGCGTGCAGTGGATGATGCTGAGTGAAAAATAATTTAATCTTTTAGTGACAACTGGAAATGGGACGCCATCTTTGACTTCTGTACTACTCTTTTGGACTATTATGAATTCCCAACCATATGCGTCTATTCTCATTCAATCAATGAAAACACACCACTTTGAAAATCTGACTTTGATTGTCCTAATCTGTCCAACTTTATTGAAGTATTGATGTTACATGCTAACCTCCAGTTCTTACATCTAGATATTCATGATTCCACAATTGCGGTAATATGTTAATTTCTTACAAACCAAGTGTAAATATTAAAAGAATAAGCAAAAGAAATGTTAATGATTTGAGGAGAGAAAAAGTTAATTACCGGATCACCTAAAAGCATTGCAATGATATAAGGGAAACTTGTGTTTTCAAGTGCTTATTTGAAAATGCTATGGTATTCAAATCCCAAGATGGTGGAATATCATATGTGACCATCAATATGAAAAATATTCTCATTCTTGTGCACTATGTGCTTAGTCCCTTTTCTCTTCCCAGAATACCTTTTTACAGTTTCCATGTCAGCAACATTTAATGTCTCCATGTCAATAAGACATATTTGAAATTTAATAAAACACAAAAATCTAAAAGTTAATGATGTTGGGTTACATCTCCTCATGCTCCACCCAAGAACATAAAATTTCTCAAACACTCAATCTTCTTTATCTCATTTTAGTAAAAGAAACCCTAAAACCTCCAATCTATCTCCACTGTCTCAGCAACCAAACAGAGCACTTCATCATAAGAATACTGAGTAACTAGCCAGGTTGAAGAGGTGTAGCTGTGAGTCTCTTGGAATTAATAGGTATGACCCATTCATTCTGGCTTGAATTGTTGCGATAAGTCGATGAATATGAGCGGTCAAAATCAACATCTAGTCTCAAATCTACAATTTCTTTTTACCATGTTGAATAAGTTCTCATATCTATTGAGATCCTCCAGTCTCAAAACTTCATCATCAAATGATAAATAATTTTATTTTGTACAGTAGATTTGGGTTTGGGCTTGAGCATAAAAAACTTCCACTTCCAGTAGCTATCGTTTCTTCAAAGTATGAGATTTATTAATTGAGAGTAAGAGAGCCTTACCATGGCAAATTAAGTATGAATATAGAAAATGGTGGCATGTCAAAGCTTACTCAGTCGTAGGTTTTTGAAAGAGCCTTGGACATCAATAGACTTAACGAGCTTTAACAAGTGCAAAAGGTTGTAAGTAGCATTGTTATTTTGCGGACTATACCTTAGGTACTACCTAAATAGCCTTTAGGTACTACTTTAATCTACCTTGAGTACTACCTTAAGGGACCTTAGGTACTACCTTAGTTAAAGTTGGGTTCTACCTATCTCAAGCCTCGGACCTTCCTTTGTCACCCTTAGACCATACCATTATGTGATTCTCTTGTGTGGACAAGTGGTTCACCTTTGGTTTTTTGCGGACTATACCTTAATAGCCTTCAAGTACTACCTTAATCTACCTTGGGTACTACCTTAAGGGACCTTAGGTACTACCTTAGTTAAAGTTGGGTTCTACCTATCCCAAGCCTCGGACCTTCCTTTGTGACCCTTAGACCATGCCATTATGTGATTCTCTTGTGTGGACAAGTGGTTCACCTTTGGTTTTTTACGGACTGTACCTAGGTACTACCTTAATAGCCTTCATGTACTACCTTAATTTACCTTGGGTACTACCTTAAGGGACCTTAGGTACTACCTTAGTTAAAGTTGGGTTCTACCTATCCCAAGCCTCAAACCTTCCTTTGTGACCCTTAGACCATGTCATTATGTGATTCTCTTGTATGGGCAAGTGGTTCACCTTTGGTTTTTTACGGACTGTACCTTAGGTACTACCTTAATATCCTTTAGGTACCACCTTAATTTACCTTGGGTACTACCTTAAGAGATCTTAGGTACTACCTTAGTTAAAATTGAGTTCTATCTATCCCAAGCCTTGAACCTTCCTTGGTGACCCTTAGACCATGCCATTATGTGATTCTCTTGTGTGGACAAGTGGTTCACCTTTGGTTTTTTGCAGATTGTACCTTAGGTACTACCTTAATAGCCTTTAGGTATTACCTTAATCTACCTTGGGTACTACCTTAAGGGACCGTAGGTACTACCTTAGTTAAAGTTGGGTTCTACCTATCCAAAGCCTCGGACCTTCCTTTATGACCCTTAGACCATGCCATTATGTGTTTCTCTTGTGTGAGCAAGTGGTTCACCTTTGGCTTTTTACACACTGTACTTTAGGTAATAGCTTAATAGCCTTTAGGTACCACCTTAATCTACCTTGGGTACTACCTTAAGGAACCTTAGGTAACCTTAGTTAAAGTTGGGTTCTACCTATCCCAAGCCTCGGATCTTAAATCCCGCACATTACTTGTTATATTTTAAATTTTGTAGTTTATCATCACTGTTATTATCCTACAATGTGGTACACATGTGTGAATTATATATGTTTCGTACTATATTTTTCAATAGTTATTAGTTGATTGATTATAAAAAAATTAACCAACAACAATTATGTCATCAGATGACGAACAAGCAAAAATACTATGTAGTGTTTGTGGGTAGTAGACATGGAGTGTACGATTCTTGGACTGAATGTCAAAAGAATGTGCTCCTTTATAAGGGGAGTGTTTATAAATCATATACTTCTAGAGAGGAAGCTGTCCGAGCTTGGGTGTTCTATGCACCAAGATGGAAGAGAAGTGATGAATGTTTATCTGCTGGCAAACCAAAGTTTGAACTTGCAGTTGATGATCAACATTCCTTGCAAAATATTTCATATACATATGTAATCATTTTCTTTGTTGGCTTCTTTGTACCATGTGTTTTGCTTATTGTAATATCTAGTTTAACATAGGTTGTGGAAATGTGTTATGAATATCACTGTGTAGTCATGTATTTGTTATAGTGTTCACATGTACTATGTGATTATTATTATCAACTTTGTTAAACTGAAAATGCTCACTCAAACGTTTGGAGCATAAGACAATTTGTTCATTAAAGGTGACAACATTAGAGAAATTGAGAATTTTTGACACATCATATGCTTTGGAATAAAATTTATTTGAGATGTAAAGCTAACAACTATATCTATGGAAATTAAATTTTAGCATTTTCCAAATTTAAATTTAAGCTAATATGTACAAATTTTGTCAATATAAGCTATAATAAATTTCTAATTATTTAAATTATGTTTGTTTCTTTTGATATAAATTATATTTGGATAATGCAAAATTAATGTAATTAAAAATTATAAAAAACATACCATACTAGTGGATTCACTGGACAATAAAATTTAATCATGGACAATAAAATGATAGGAGCTTTTTTAACTTTTCACTATGAATGTAATACTGGATTCATTGGTAAGGGTACTATGCTAAAATTGTCATACCATACTAGTGGCGGCTTCATTTGTTGGACAACCAGAACTGCAAGAAGACTTTGTAACCATACTAGTGAATTTTGCAAAAATCTTATGTGTACAAATTAAATGGGTACAACTAATTCTAACTAAATCCCTAAAATATCATCATTATAGAAGTTGAGTATTAGAGCCAAAGTAAGAACAACTCGAATGGCAGTGGGCTTCACATCATGACTAAACATTCATCTACAAATGTTACAAGAAACAGAATTGAGTCATCTTGTCCTTAAGACAGAAAATATAAAACATATATAGGACAACCAAAAAGGTCATCATTCATGCTTCTCATCCCACTTTCTCTCAATGTGTGTATCCATTCTGACCACCCAGGTAGAATCTTGCTACTCCAATTGCAATTATGCCTTTACTTCTCAGTTTTTCAATTATCGGTTTTCCATCTTCAAAACCTTTATCCTTACAACAACATCAAAAAGGAATGTGATAGTCAGGTTTATGATTAAACTTACATAATGATGGATATGTAAATGAAACATAAATGCAACTCTTCAGGACATAATAAGAAAAATATTGTTCCATGCCTATGCAATTCCTTAATTGTCTTTGAGGAATCTATTTATTGGAAGGATTTTAAGAAAAATCTTCTGTTGGTCATATAGTTTCTATCATTTTCTTAAATAACAAGTTGTATGATTCCAAAGTTTCTATCCTTTTGCTCATTTCCCAATAACTCCTTGATGGAAAAACAAATAATCAGCTAAAAAGGGCAAAAAATAAATTAATTAAGAACTACAAATAGAACATTAATAACTACTGGAATTCAGATACTTGGATCCTATAGCATATTTGGCATGGTTGAGTAGTACACATACCTAAGATTTGGTGGCTTCATTCCCTGCATAATAGTTCGAATAATAAAATGAATATGGAAAGAAACAGAAAACCATGAGATCCAACAGGGAATTTTCAAAGTGGAAGAGAAATAACGGACTAGGTGGCCACCATAAACGTCCAAACCAAGTAGAATAGCAAGCTTCGAATCAGAAGGGCCTGATACATAGGCATTGAGGCCTCCAATTTCTGCAACAATAATTTATATTCTTTTGTTTCATTTTTTTATAATCATTTGGAAAAACAAGTTAGATTGTAATTTTTGTAATTTTAAAGAGGTTAAGTAGATCATAAAGATGCCAGATTAATGCTTAACTTAGTGAGTTATGCAAGTCAACTTGAATACAACTTAACTCTACCTGTGTATCAAATATTTCACATGGCTCTTGACTAGTTTCTCTTTTGATGCTCATGATAAACTCAGGCAATCTAAAAGCAGAACTTCTAAGTGTGGAAACAAAGCTGCTTAACAGGGAATGAATTATATTGCCCACTTCTGTAACATCATCTTTCAACCAAGGAAATTAGATATGGTTTAGACACACATGGTAGCACTACAAGAAAAAAGCCTTTCGTTGACAGTTTTTCACCATCAAGGTAGGGTATATCTGTCAAGGTATGTTACTATTTATATATGTCATCTATGCCAGTGTCAAGAAAAGTTTAAATCTACCTTGACATTTACATATGTCAAGGTTGTTTCTATTTCTACCAATGATCAAATCTTTGTTACTATGACATATGTCAATGTTTCTTTCACTTTTGTCAAGGTTCTCGGACTGAAATACCATTTTTCCAAACTCCAAATCCAATCTCCACTGTTAGAATGAAGATCAATGCGTCCTAAACGTGCTCCTAAAATTGCAACTCAATCGGACCACGAATTGACCTCGATCAAAGCTAATGATCAAAACAGTTCGGAGAGAAAAGCCCACCAAAACAAAGGTTCTATTTTTGGCCAAAAGATGACTTTCCAAAACTCTAAATCCGATCTTCACCGTTCAAATTGAAGATTAATGAGTTGTGAACCTCTCCTCCAAATTTCAGCTCGATCAGACCATGGATAAAGTGGCATCGTACCTTTGATGAAATCTGGGCATGATATAAAAAACCTGCGTTTTTCTCTCTTCTCCTCTTTCTCTCTAATGACTGTCCGAAACTCCAAATCCAATCTCCACCATTCATATTGAAGATACATGAGCCACGAACCCCTCCTCCAAATTTCAACTCGATCCGACCACGGACAAAGCGGCATCGGAAATTTGATGAAATCTGGGTATGATGAGAAAAACCTACGTTTTTCTCTCTTCTCCTCTTTCTTTCTAATGACTTTCCAAAACTCCAAATCCGATCCTCACCGTTCAGATTGAAGATGAATGAGTCATGAAACTTTCCTCCAAATTTTAGCTCGATCGGACCATGGACGAAGTGGGATCAGACCTTTGATGTAATCTGGGCAAGATGAAAAGAAAACCTGCATTTTTCTCTTCTCTTCTTTCTCTCTAAGAACGGTGGATCCCTTCTTTCTCCCTTCTTTCTTGTCTTCCAAAAGTTAGGGTTTTCAATGGAGGGTGAAAATTTAGGGTTTTCAGTAAAGAAAATGGTAAAGGCTTGTTGAAGTATGAAATATGTCTTTTCGTCCCTTCCTTTCTCTTTTTATAGGACTTTATAACAAATTCCAAAATACCACGCATGTCCTTTTTCAATGAATTAGAAATAGTATTCTTTATTTCATCTTCCAATAATAATTTTTATATATTAAACTCATAATGAAAATTGATATTAACATTACTAAAAAAATTTATTAAATATTAACTTCCTTAATCAAAATTGATTGTTATCACTTCAATTTATAATACTTAGTAAGTAAATTAGATATACACATATCAAACAAATTATTATCATTATTGCTTTTATTTAAGTACCTTGAATACATTGACTTATAAATTATCTGTCAAGATTCTATTATATAAGTCATGAAAGAATTCAACAAATTTTATATATGTCATTATTGGTTTAAACAAGTTGTATATGTCATAGTTGTTCATTAAAATAAGCAACATTGACACATATCACCTTTAGTCAAGATAATATATGTCAACAATGACATTTTTTCTTGTAGTGTAGGTAGATAACGTATTGTGGACAATTTGGACTAATAGTTCCTCTTTGCACCCCCTCAATTATACAACACTATAATGTTTAAGTTCTAGAACCAATGATTTAGTAAATACTTTTTCTTAACCATCTACCATAGTAATATCGTTGAGTGATGCAGACAAGCTTAATCATAGAGTGCACCAGAACAGATGTTTCTGCAAGCATGATAAATGGACCATAACTATCTTAAATGGTTCTTTTCAACAACTACTACCGTCATCAGGAGTAGTTTGTAGACATTTTAATTCGAGAGTGATTTCAAAATTGTAAAAAACATGGGAGTAGGCTTCAATTGAATTCAACTAGCCCCTTTATCTCCAGCATCATATTAAAATAAATAAATAAATAAATGCCCATGGAACAGAATTTCAAATAGAGTCCTATAGTGAACAACCAAATGCAGCCTTATAGCATTTGAAATGCAACAAACAGGTCTTTTTCTTTTTCCTAAAAAATTCTATGAGATGTCACGAGATATAAACAACATCTCCAACAAGCACACATCATATAGAATATAAATTTATAAATAAACACACACACATATGAAAAGTTATGGATGAAAGTTATGTATATATAATAAGATGTTTTTCAGAAAATTGTAGTGAATCAGTCTCCTCTTTGGATTTGCTGGCCTTGATTTTACTTTTTACCACCTCCAACTACAAATTCAGATGATAATATTACTAAATTTTTCTTTTTCAAGAAAACAAATTGCAATCTCAAGAAATCTTTAGCCTATGGTACAAATACCAATCAAATTCTACCAATACAAAGTGAGGATAAAAAAGAGATAATACAACAACCAAGATGATAGTATCGCGCTTTTAAGCATTCGTTGTATACCCCCTGTGTACTTCAGAGTGTTGTTTTGGTGTTTTTTTTTTGTTTGTAATATAGTTGCTTCACTCATAAAAAAAAATAAAAAAAAAAAAAAAACGAAGCCCATGCATATCACTATGCAGATTAGTAATTTCTCCGGAGTTTGCCCACCTCAATCAATGTTCTGTTACAATCTTTAGCTTACAGATTATGGTAATGAACTGAAATAGTGATCATAGCTATATCAGAAGTCTCCTGACTACATTTTGGAAGGAACTTGATGGCATGGGAAATTTTTAAGTCGACAAAATAATTAAATGAATAAATTTTGATGATGATTGTGGTTTTTCTTTTCCATTTTTCTTGATTCCCCAACTCAGGAGTAATTCTCAAACACATTTTTAGGTAGAAGAATATTTTAGGAGGGTTTCTACTGAAAAATCTTATGCAGGTTTTAGGTTTTTTTCCACATAAAAATAAAATAGTCATTCTAATTACTTGTAAGTTACTAAATGTTAGATTTGGTACAAGGCAAGACATAGGCATATGTCCACCAATATATTAAATCAATATCATACCCAAAATATGCTACTATTGTAAAATTTGAACTACTAAAATTTAGAAATAGGATCCCTGATCCACCATTCCAGTTTGTCAGAAACCTTCAAGATGGGAGTTAGAAATAGTGGAAGCATTCCTTAAGTAGATTCAAGACACGAAGGTAATAAGAGAATGTTTGGGCAAGTTAGTTTGGAGATTTAACAAGGATTGGAAGTTCTCTATAAAATCCTTTCATGGATCATCAGGGTTAGTTTCTCCAGTTCCTTTTTGAATCAAACTCATAAAACTTTTGCATCCTCTCATCCTTCTTTTAAAGCGAATGACTAACAATTTACAAGAAAAAAATGATGAAAATTCATATTAATAGGTGAGGAATTTCAGAGCTTTGGAAAAAAAAACATATATTAAACATGAGGAACATGTTTGCAAAATTTGGTCATAACTTCAAGTTTTAGACAAGTACATGTTAGCAAACATATACACAAATAAACGTAACAATAAGTAAATAAATAAAAACTAAAATTAAAATTAAAATTGAAATTAAAAGAGGAAATACATAGAGAAATTTACAAATTACAAATCATGGTTAATTAACCAAGGAAAAATCAATTAAAGTTGCAAGATACAATATCAATGATCAGAGGGCCCTAGTTAAAGGTTCCAAATACTTCACATATTCAAATGTTCCAAAATATCTTGCTACAGGTATTAGAATTCAATTTCCAGGGATAAAATTAATCAATATGCAGCAAACCTAGTCAATATGATAGTTGGAAGTTTATCCATTTTCTATTCTCTTGTAGTGAAATTACAAAGCATCGGCAATGTGAGACATTCACATAAGCATTAGAGAGGTTTCATCAAGTTCTAAGTAAATATTAATTAAGAAGAAACAGGGAAGGTCCTTCCAAAAAGTTCAAAAACATCTTATTGGATCTCATTGAGCCAAAACCCTTGTAGCTTAAAGTGTTTGGTTGCTAACCAAGCACACTATAAAGCACTTTAATGGCCATAGTCCTGTTGGTGCCAACTTTTTATTACCTATAAGCTTAAAACACTTTCTAGCAAAGTATAAGACGTTTAAGGCTTAGAATATGTTCTTAGTATAGTGAGATAGTTTTCCAAAACAAAATAAGCAAAAGAAATTGAAAAAAAAATTCCAAAAAAACAAAAGGGAAAACTGGGTGGCTTTCAATTCATAAAGAAACCGATTCAAAAAGAGGTGGGTCCATCTGAAAATTTCTTTAACCAAAACAAATTTTCCCTTATCTTCATTCATGCGAAAATTAATCAAAATACAACAAACCCCAAAATATAACACCTTCAACCCCAATATTTTCTCAACAGCCAAACGAATCCTTAAATGAAAAACTCACCTGTGATTGATTGAGGAATTCCACTTCAGTTTCCAGAAACCTTAAAAAAATTCAACCTTTGATGAAGAAATATGAAGATATGCCTTGACTGTGGCTTCGTTGAAGGTTTTTGAAAGATACCTATCGAGTTTGGGTGGTCAACTCGTGAAGAGAGACACACTAAGGTTAGGCCAAAATCAGACGAAGGCGACTTTCGAAAGATGGGTATCCATCGCCTGCTCAAGACCTCAATAAACAAATCAGTTGTATCAAACGAGATATGAAAATTGAAATTTTCTGAGATCGGGTTAGGGCAAAATAAGAGCAAGTGATAGAGAGAGTTCTCCAACTTTCAAATGTTTCTCGAGTCGGGTGTTTTGTGGGTTTCATATTTCATAACTTCAAGTTTCAGATTGTAGTGTTTATTAAATTGCACACCTGCTTGCTGACATGGAGACCGGTGGCTGCTGACAGGGAAAATTAAACGACAATTTTGGAAATTCTTACCTAAACAGTATATAGGGCATGGGTAAAATAATATTTTTCTCATTAACAGTCAAATCCCATATTCCAGTTTCTTTCGGTTTGATTTCCATATTACTTTCAAATAGCCGACTCCAAACACAACTTTCCCATGATATAAACATGGTAATAGTTATTACCCATAAATTTTCATACAAATTTATAATACACCTCTTAGATGATAATTATTCTTAGAAGTACCTTTTTAAAACCTTAGTACAAAAAACATAATAAAAGGTAAAAGAGTAAAATCTTATTTTGTTACCTTTTTAAACTGTTATAACCGTCTTATTAAGAACCTTATCAATAAAAAATCATAACATAAAACTTACATGAAAAAATAACAATGCTGTAAAATTTTTATTAGTATGTTCTCCCTTGTTTAGGTATAATTATACTTGCTTGAGTGCATTAGTTTAGAAATCTTTTAATCTTTTGCATTCTAACGTTGTATCTTAGCTTCTTCAATGTAGTAGATGATAATGATTATGAATGGATTTCATATATATTGAACTTAAATGTCATTCTATTTTAGATATGAGTGTATGAGAATTTAAGGGTAGTATGTTTTGTTTTGCACATTTTTGTTGGGAATTGTCTCAAATTCCTAATTGAAATATATTCCATTTGTAAAAGCAACATTATTTTTATTTCCTAATTTCATATGTTAAATTGTAATTAAAGTTTTTATAAAATAAGGAAAATGTAGTAGAAATATTTTTATAAATATTTTAGGTCATAAGGGGAAAAAGTTATAAGAGATATATG
Organism: Vitis riparia; assembly: GCF_004353265.1. Taxonomy (NCBI): domain Eukaryota; kingdom Viridiplantae; phylum Streptophyta; class Magnoliopsida; order Vitales; family Vitaceae; genus Vitis; species Vitis riparia. Next base: position 18,424,729 of record NC_048435.1, on the reverse strand, counting down.
AGCTTATAACTCCATATGTGGTAAATAAAGATGTGAGGAAGAGTGAGAGATACCTGATGGAGTAAGAGGACTTGCAGTTTAGGGTATAAATGTAAAGAAGAATGAGAGCCACTCAGTAGAATAAAAGGGCTCGTGGTTTAAGGTGGAGATACAAAAAGTATGGAAACGTAGAAATTTCAAGACCCAATAATTATATCCGTTTTCTATCCTCTATGATATTTCCTATCGTATAGTGAAATGCTTTTCTCACCCGTGAAGATGTGGTTGGTTAAACCACGTTGAATTCTCATGTATGTTTGTGTGTGGTTTACTTTACTTTTTTTCTTCTTTCCTTAATATATTTGTATTAGAGCTTCCACATGCACAACAAGTGGTATCAGACCCTTTTTAATATATATATATAGAAGAATCTTAGTTAAAGATGTTTATAAGAGCTTAGGTTGAAGATGTTTGGAAAAACCTCAATTAAAGATGTTTGGAAGAGTTTTGGTTGAAGATGTTTTTATGAGCCTTGTTTGAATATGTTAGGAAGAGTAAAGAAGTATATTGAAGAATAACATCAAAGAGGATTGCAAAAAGGGAATTTCATTAAGGTAGAGTCAATTATTCTCTCATTAGAATGATATATAAGAAGGATCATGGCACACAATAAGAACATAGTGTACGAAAGGAACTATGATACATGAAAAGAGTTACGCCCATTAGAAAATTGTATATCATGGAGAAATGAAAGATTGACTTAATAGAATTTGATTTAAGGTGAAGATTGTTGAGAATTGTCTCAAATTCCTAATTGCAATTTTAAAAAAAATGTAGAAGAAATATTATATAGAATATTTTCTATATTCTATAAATATTATAGACCATAAGGTGAAAAAGTTATAGGAAAGATATGGACCTATAAAGACTACCTTGTGGATAGAGATAAGAGGAAGAATAATAGATATTAATGGAATAAAAGGGCTTGTAGTTCAAGGTGAGATGTGAGAAAGGATGAAAGACACCTAATGGAGAAAAAGGACTTGTGATTTAAGTTAGAGAAACAAAGAATGAGAAAATGTGGGATGTTTTAGAACCTAGTAGTTATACATGTTTCATGTTCTCTATAATATTTTCTATCATATAGTGGAATGTTATCTCTCATTCATGGATGTAGGTATGATCAGTTAAACCATGTTGAAATCTTGCATGCCTTTTTGTGTGGATGACTTTAGTTTATGTTTTTTCATTAATATGCTTGCAATTGGAGCTTCAACATGCATGATAAGTGGTATTAGAGTTTTTGGTAGCCTAACACTTTCATAAATGCTCCTTTAATTTATACAATGTAGATAACATTGTCATATGTTATGTACAACTTGCAAGATTCATGAGCATAATATGGTTGTGGACCAACATTTTCTCCATAAATGTAAATATATGTGTCCCATCACTTGATGGTAGGCTTGGACTTTAGGGGAAAATATTTTATTTCTACTTTTGAAAATCCAATTTAATCAATTTCTCTAATTTATGACTTACTATTCACTACATGCAGACTCCCTATGAGTTGGTGTTCATAATCTAATAACATAGATACTATCAACCTCTCAAGATTTCCTCTACAATCTTTAAGTCTCAATTCCTTCTATTATGTGATCAATTGACATACTCTAATCCACTAAGGATATATGTCAAATCCCACTTAAGAAATTAAACAAGACTACTTATTTTATGATTAAAAGTCCTTAGAATTACCCAATGAGATACATTGTCTCAATCCCATGAGATATCATCTTGCCTTCGTTGAGAATATCTATTGTCACTTATTTTAATCCAGAGTATGACCACCTTAGGGTCTAACCTGTATGTCAAAAGTCACTAAAGACTACCTTATAGGAAACTCATCCTAATGATCAAGATAAGTTATCTCTTCAATCAAGAGGTAGCGTACCATAGCCTCAAATAGATTGCCTAAGTACACAAACTAGTTGTGAAAAACTCATCAAATTGTAAGGAACTTGTGACTGAGATCTTCTATGCAACTCCTAACACACACAAGTCATGTATAATGCAAGTAATGAAGGCCTGAATGCTTAAATAAATGCTAATATAGATAGAATAATAGAAACTAAATCTCATTTGTTATAATATTGTAGACACTCCATTTTGTCCTAGTAGCATATTCTATTCTATGTATTCTCCTTCACTTTTCATTACCCTATAGTTGTCTTAGGGTGATCCATTTTCACTCATTAGTTTAACTATTTTTGAGCCACATTTAGAGATTTTTTGTTGAGGGATTTTTATGGATCTCAAATGTTAGTTGCATTTCTAAGTTTAGTTCACCTAGTTGCACTTGAACTTAGCTCACTTAGTGACATTTTAACTTAGGTCACTCAGTTGCATTTCAAGGTTTAGTTTACTCAGTTGCACCTTAGGTTCAACTCACTTAGTTATACCTTAACTTAGTTCACTTAGTCGCACCTTAGGCTCTGCTCACTTAGTTACACTTTAGTTTAGTTTACTTAGTTGGATTTTAGATTTAGTTCATTTAGATGCACTTTAGTTAAGCTCACTTAGATGAAATTTAGGAAATTTCTTAGTTACATTCTAGTTTAGGTGCACTTTAGGATAGTTCATTTAGATGCATATATAGTCCTTTAAATTTAGGTACACTTTAAGTTAGTTCATTTATGTGCATTTTAGGATAATTTATCTAGATGCATCTTAAGAAAATTTTAAGTGCACTTTAGGATATTATTTCATGCCTTTTTGCATGGCATAGACAATGGATATTTAAAATTGAGATTAGTTTTTGAGATGTAGTAGATTCTTTGGAGGCACACAACATTGAGAGGAAATTAAGAAGGCAACCAAATTTTTGGAGACTCTTTGAAGACATTCATGGCATGTGGAAAAGTTATTGGATTAGAATTGATGCCATTGAAGTTGGAGATTTGGAGAAGACTCTTTGGTAAGTAGGACTCTCTTTTGGATTAATGGTTTTGGAGAGTGTTAGATACTCACAGCTGCATATGGGATAAGGGTAGATGCCATTGAGATTTGGGTACACTACTTGAACAACTTAGAGGTTAAGAGGAATTTTAGGAAGGGATATATTCTAGTTGAAGACACCATTGAGATTGAAATTGTGTGAAGGATACGGATTGAGATTTTAGGAAAGCATGGAATTCTTTGACTTGCAGCACATAGAGATTTAGTTGGAGATTAAGAAGACTCTTAGAGGAAAGTTTATTCATGCATGGATTTTTTTACCAAGGGTTAGGAAAGACATACACGGTTGAGAGTTTTATATAGGAAATGACTCTATAGAATGGGTTGCGGCTACCACTTGCCATTGGAGATTGAATTCACGTGAAAGAGGATTGTCATTGAAGGTTTTATATGGGAAAGGACTCTCCAAAATAGAATGTGGGCTGCCATTTGCCATTGGAGATTGAATTCACGTGAGAGAGGGTTGCCATTGAGAGTTTTATATGGGAAAGAACTCTTCATAATAGGATGTGGGCTACCACTTGCCATATAAAAGTAGATTTTTTTTAGGACATTCACCCATAAGGGAAGGAGGTTAAGAGATCACACTACGACCATTAGAGATAAAGAACTCAGGTAGCACATTAAGGAGGAGTCCGTGGACTAATTCTTGAAGCTATGGAAAGCTAATAGAAAAGGTTACACTTCATATGTTGACAATGTTTCCATAATTAATCGTTATCAAGGAATAAATTTCATGACAAGGTTTGGATGTAGGATTAGCCTAAAGAGAAGATCATGACCATTAAAAGATTTTTAGAGAGGTAGGCTATAATTGGAGATACCCACGATCACAAGGAGAGATTTTTTGGAGAGTTGAATTGCCATTAGAGACTGGGAAAAAAGGGATCATGCCATAGAGGGGCTGCTATTAGATTTTTGGAGACTCACACATGCATGGAGAAAATGTAAAGTTTTCAGAGCTTTTATAAGAAGAAAGAGACATCATGACTTGGCCATTGAGAAAGGGACTTACGGCTACCACCAATTAACCTTGAAGAAAAATGGAAGCATATTGAGAACAAAAGTCAAAGTCTTGAAGATCAAGAATGCAAGACTCGACATAGGGAAACGAGAAGAGAAGAAAGTTTGATCCTTTTTGGGAGAAAGTTATGTTTTCTTTAATTTTCTTAATATCTTGATCATGATCATCTTTTCATCTTTCTATTCTTTTTCTCTCTTACTTGAATATTCAAATTTTATATGCTTTGGGATGAATAATGAAGGTCACTTTGATTATTGTTAATTACATATTGTTGATGACATATTGATGAAAAGTTAATGAATGGTTGATTGATCTTATATTCATTGATGTCTATTAGAATTGAGATTAGGATTATTTTCTTTTGGAATCATTCTCATTTAATTCAAGACATAATAAAATCATGATAATTAGCCCTGCATGGATCTAATTTTGGTTTGGTTCATCCTATTTCAATTTCTCTCTTTAGATAAATTGAGATTTGTGTTTCATTTTCATTGTCACTGTTTGTTATATTACTGACCACTGAATTGAAAAATTGGACTCGAATAGATTAGGGTTTTTAAAAAAATATGTTGATGTTTTTATTATATTCCTAACCTTTTAAACTTTTCAATCAGACTTTATTTGGGTTTAAAATCATTTTTTAATTGACAGATCCAATTGGTTTTTAGATAAGTCCCATTTTGACCCTATTTTAGCTACTCCACTTTGTTTTGAAAAAATAAATTATTTCTTTACTCTTTTAATTTTATTTGATATTTTTCCTTTAATCTATGTTTCTTGAAGTTAATTTTAAGACCCTGCTTTGTTGAAAATTGATTCCCTAAGTAGGAAAAAAAAATCTTTTTTCTAACACCTACTATAATGATCCCATTCTATAGTCAGGGGCTATTTGGCTTGATTTAAAAATTTTCCTTGTATGATTAAATCATGTTGTTATTTTTCCTATAACTTAAACATATTGAAGGTGTTGTAAAAAAAATTTCTTGATTTTAGCATGCCTCTAGGTTAGTAAAAAAAATTCCTTTTGATATGTTATTGAAATCTACCCTATTCTGACCAAGTTTTTTGTGATTAAATATGGTATTAAATGGGATATGATTTGATGATTTGGCCTTTTGAGTTGTATTCTAAACATGTAGGATATGTTGTCCAATTTTATTTTATTATTATTATATGGTGAAATTCCATCTTTAGATATTTTTTAGGATTTATTTTCACAAGTGTCTTTGTTCTGGCTAGTGCTAATTATTTAGTAAAGAGATCTTAATGTGATTTAATCACCTAATTAAATATTTTAGCCTTTTGTATTATAATCTAGACACATTGAAGTTTTCATGATTAAATGACACCTCTAGGTGTTTATTAAAGATTTATTTTTAGAATGTCTGATATGTTCTAACTAATGTTGAACTTTTTTGGAAGACTTGTTATTTTCATCACTTTATGCATGTTTTTAAATCTTTTTTTTTTTACAATTCTTACATATTGTAGATGTGTTATATAAGATGAGTGAATGTTGTTTTGCACCATAAACCTTCTTTGGATATTTTAACTAAACTCATTTTAAAATTGCATGCATATTGAAAATGTATTGAATTTAAATGATAATTGTTACTTGATTATTTATTTATTCCTTTATTTGAGTAGTAGAAGTATTATGTATGATCATAGATTTTTATTATAATCTTATATGTCTATTAATTATTATTTGCTTGTGAACTAATCTTTGTTGATTTTATGAAAGCACTTCACTTGCTATAAGGTACAATTTTTTCCTTCCTTTTATTGATACTTTGAGTATGCATGGTTTGGTTGAGTACTGATGTAAATTGATTTCACTATTGTCTTGATTGTATATCATTTGATTCTTTAGTATCCATTAATTTACAAATCAATTGTCATAATTACATCAACTCATTAGTAGAGACCTTTATTTAGGGTTTAGAGGGGTGCTACCTTATGATACATTTTCGATAGGTAATTTTACCCCCGAACTTAGACTCAAGTTTTTAAAGGCACATTTAGAGGTTTGGATGGTATCTTAATAATATTCTATTTCACAACCATTGATCCATGTCAAAAATTGCATGGTAATGAGGACAAAGATCATATCCTAAACTTGATTTTTGCATTAAATGAATTCCTAAACTAGTCAATTGTATGCTACCTTGCGTATATTTGGTTTTCTCGTATTTTTCATTAGTTTTTTATGTTTACTTTTATGAATAATGATGGTCTTAGAATCCTCTTGGGTCATCTAAGAGGTAAGAATAGGGTATGAGTAAAGCTAAAAATTCAAAGTTGCATGAAGATTAATGGTGTAGTCCTATTTTTACTAATCAAATATTTGAGAATATTTGAGAGGGTTAGAAATATCTACATGTGCTCAATTAAATATTTTTAAATTCTAGAGTCTGTGAACATCATTCGTCTATGTAGAAAAATTGGTAAAAAATAGGAAAATTGTTGAAGAAGCCAAAGGGCAATCTAGGAAAAATGGCGCCACCCTATAACATGGTGTCATTTTTCACATTGATGCCACCATTTGGAGCTAGAGAAGCCCACCCATCGGAAAAGTGTGCTACCTTTTAACTTAAACGTTTTTTTCTCTAGAAATGCCATAATTTTGTTTTGGAACTTTAAGAACATGCTAGACCCATATTTTTGGGCTTTTCCCAAGCGACAATTTGATCTACCACCTTGATTTTGATGCCTCCACATGGCGTATCACTTAGGATAACATCAAAGTAAACTATTTTAAAAGATTTTGCAATTAAATAAGGGAGATTTTAAGGGGCAAGGCCCCTTGATGGGGAGCTCTTCTTCAACCTCTATAAGTGGGACTTGTTGCAATTTGAATCTTTGTAGTGTTTTCCAACTTTTAAGAGCCTTTTATGCACTAAGAAGCTATTCCTAGTCATGGTTAGTAGCCAAGCTTCTTCTCATCCCAAAGAGGATTACCTTAGGAGAAGATCAACACAAAAATGCATTGATTCTTAGGTACAATTCAATTCCTACTATAAAATTCAAGATTTTCTCATCTAATTCTAAGGATTTTTTTTTTTCAAATGTTTCTAGGATTTGACATAATTGATGTTTTATAGACACTATAAAAGTTTTCCTATAGGTTAGGTTCCTTATGGTTGATTTAGATCATTATGTGTGGATGTTTGAGTAGACCTAGAGATGATTTATTGTTTTAATTCAATAGAGGATTTGAATGTTGAAAGTGCAATTGAGTTTTTGCTTGGATTAATCCTATTCAAAGTTTCAATAGGCATGAATATATCTGGATGACTTTTTATTCAATTGATAATTCTTTATTCTATTTCATCTAAATCACCATAATCTTTCAATCATCATTCATTCATTTTATCATGAATACTTTTTATTTTCTTTTTAACTCATTTGTAAATCTCATAAGCTATAGATTTTCAACATTTAAATTCAATATCTTAAGTTTTAAATGAGCAATCCCTATGGAGATGACCTAACACTATACTAGTTTATTTCTTTAAAAAAAAAAAAAAATTGGCTTGAGAAACGAATAAAGACATATCAAAAGGTTGTTGCTATAAATCATTTTTCCAAATCATATTTCTCAAAATTCATAAAGTAAGTCTACCTATGCATAACTAAATAAAACACCAAAGCCAATACTTTTGTTGTATGGCTAGATATGATATGTGCATTTTGGATATAATTTTTCTTGATTAACTACTATTCTTACTTAATTAATGGATAATTGAGATGTGTTATGACAGATTAATATTTTCTTTCTTGCCTTGATCCTTTTTGTGACCAAAAGGAAGATATAAACAAATTTTTAGTGCATCTAGGAAGTGATGATATATTAAGTTTTTCTTAATGCACTACATTTGAGGGATATATATGTTTCATTATTGTTGTCTTATTTTCTTTTTACACACTACATTTTATGCTTATATCTTTGTTTAAGTATATTTCAAGTAACAAGTTTGAGAAGACAAGAAAAGTGAAATGAACTTACTAGTGTCATTCATATTTTTTAATGATTTTTGGTGAGAACTAGGTTGAGTGACATTAGTGCATCTTAATTTAAGAGTCGAAGATCCATTTATAATATTGATGTTTTGTCCCTAAATCACCAATAGAGAGGTTTGTTAATGTATTAGTTTAAGTTGAAAATTTTGCTCCAAAAGTTATTTGTTCGAACCTACTTTACTACCATAAAGATTTATACATGCCATGTTCGAGTTGAAAACTCTATACTTAAAGCTTGGTAAGTAGACCTTGAGTTGAATTAGTAAAAGTAATGTGTGCTAACATAAACATTTTAGTCACAATTAACTGTAAAAAGGAATTAATGGATGCTTGAAAGCACATGGAAGCGATCCATGTAGAATATTATATGAAAAACAAGAAAAACAACCTTGGACGTCCAAACATTTAACAAAGGGCACTCAAGCATCACCTTGGAAGGCTCAAGAACTTTGCATATATATTTGAAATTTAAAAAAAAAAAAATTATTCAAGAACTATATATTTTTTAATGATGATGTTATCCTTATTTAACACAATAAAAAAGTTATGGTCTTGGTATAAAAACAAATTTAAAAATATATTTTGGAGAAACCCTTGAAAAAAATGAAGAAAAGTAGTTATTCTAACTTAATGCTCTCAAATTGCTTTTTTCTCAAGAAAATCTTGGAAATCCTTTCAAATATGAAAACTAGAGATCAAGAATTTGAATTTCTAACCCTCAATATCGTTTGAAGTGATCCCTTAAGGAGCATAAGGTGTTCTATGTCATAAATGTGAAAAAAAAAGAATGTATGTGTTGATTGGTATAAGTCTCATAGAATAAGTAACGTCTAAACCAAGTAAAATTATGCACTTTTCTTTTATGTATAACGAATTTTCCATTATCAATGGACTTTTAGTTTTTGCATCTGCATAGGTTTAAACTACTCTCTATAACAACTTGTTCACGTGAGATTGATTAATTATTAATTTATCTAATCTTAAGTATCTATGAGACTAATAAAAATAATCATTTGTCCAAAATAATCCATTTGAATTTGTGGTGGATGAAAATCAAGTTCTTGATTAACAATTTGGAAATGAATCAACACCTATGTAGTTGATTATTTTAGCATTTTTTAAATTTGAGAATGTACTAACGGATAAAAATGTAAATTGGATGTCAATGGAGAATGTAACATATTCAATATTACAAAAGTTGGACTAGAATTTCCAATTTGGAAGAGTTCAAAACAAAATTACAACAAATGGAAATCGATAGGTTTGATTCCTCTTATCGCGTGTAAGTAAAAGAGCTTGATAAGTTGGACTTTGAACAAAAATAAATAAACAAACAAATAAATAAAATATTAAACATATTCCATATTACAAAGTTGGACCAAAATTTCCAATTTAGAACAGTTCAAAACAAAACTACAACAAATGGGAATTGATAAGTTTGATTCCTCTTGTCCATAAGAGAGCTTGTTAATTTGGACTTCAAACATAAATAAATAAATAAATAAAATATTTCTATAATGTAGAATGGTTCCCTTTTCATAATAAGTAAAAATGTGTTAGCAGTTAAATGATGTTACATGTGCAAGTCTCATTCCTTTGCACTAAAGTCATATTCATTTATATATTGGTATTATTCCATTTCACCTTGAATGATATTTTTTTATAACTTGTCAGTCCTTTTCACCATGGTTCAATCAATGAAATTTTCATGATACCCTTTGAACGGTGTAGATTCGAAGCCCGACCCTATGAGTGTCGGTTGGTGCATTAGATTTTGCCAAATGAGAAACAAAATCAAAACCATTCATTGATGGGAATATTGTTATTTTATTTGACAAAAGATTCTCGCATTTGTTCTACTTGCGAAACATAAAGTGATTGGCATCTCAACTTGATTTGACAAAACATTCAAATTCATTTCATGACATAAAGTTTAAAAACGTGTCAAAACATCAATGGTATCCTTCTAATTTCAAGTGGAAAGATTTTAACTAGGAATGAATAAAATTTTATTCACACATAAATTTAGACAATATATACTTCAATTTTTCATGAAGATAGATCTTCCTGATTTGGATGATGTAATTTGTGTTGCATCTTTACTAGTGACCCTGTATAATTTCATCCACAAAATTCTTCAGGTTCTTGTCAGAAGATCCACCATCCTTCACAGCTTCCCTGGCCAAATCCTTCCATTTCTTGGCATTGCTTCTCACCTCTTGACCCCTTTCTCCACCTCCCATGACCAATTCCAAGCACTTCTTGATCTCACCACCTTCAACTATTCCTTCTTGGTTCACCATCACCCGTAGGCCTGTCTTCCACACGTCTTCAATCAGCTTTGCGTTTGTGGTTTGATCAGTCCACTGAGGAAATGCCACCACTGGCACCCCAGAAGCCAAGCTTTCTAAAGTTGAATTCCAACCACAGTGTGACACAAAACATCCCAATGACGGATGTGACAGAACTTCCACTTGAGAACACCAAGGAACTATCATCCCCAGTTGTTCCAACTCTTCAACGCAACTCAATTTATCTTCTTTCTCTTCTTCTTCGTTTTCTTTGGCTCTTATGACCCACAAGAAAGGCCGCCCGCTGTCTAGCAGTCCGCGAGCAATTTCCTCTGACTGTTGCTTTGATAACACCGAGAGGCTTCCGAATGACACATAAATGACAGAAGATTCAGCGTTTGAGTTCAGCCACTGGATATAGTCCTTTGAACCACGGAAAAGATCGCCTCCAAATGACGTATCGGATGGATCTTTTCCATCCAAGAAAGCCGATGGAAGCAAGGGTCCAATTCCCATTAACTTAAACTTATTGATAGCTCTTAGAGCCTCGGATTCTAATGCATCGAAACTGTTTACCAGTACTCTCGGGTTGCTTTCACGGTTGAGCTGCTCTAGTTGCTTCTGATGCAATTTGAGGATAAAATTGTGTGCACTTGCTTTTGAGGGCACTAAAAATGAGGGAAGATCACTACTACTGAACAAGGGGAGCCCTGGTAATTCAATGGAAGAAGAGGAACCATTGCCCTTGTTCCCAATGAGCTCTCCATAACCATTGAAATAGTAGTAGTAGATATCAAAAACAGCGGCAGGTTGACTCCAAACAAGTGCAGATGGGAGGTGAAGGCTTCGGGCTACCTCTGCTACCCAAGGAATTAGCATACCATAGAGTAAGCAAGTAAAGGGACGACCTTCATTAGCTCTGGCCATGATGAGCTCAGTAAGAGCTGGGGACCCGAGACGCTCCAGCTCGGACATGAAGTTTTGGAGGCCGTCCCCGTGGTCGAATCCATGATCATAGCCATCCGAGAATGTCACAAACTCCAACCCATCCAGGGTTGGGGATTTGGACATACGGGTACCGGCAGAGCTGCTAGTGACAAAGGTGACATGGGCACCAGCACGTATGAGGAGCTTAGCTAGTTGGAGAGAGGGATTGATGTGGCCTTGTGCCGGATAAGTTACTAGGAGGATTTGGGGTTGCATTATTTGGCTGCTGAATAGTAAGTACAGGATTATTTGCTAGAAACTTGGTAGAGCGTGGATCTATGCAGAGAATGATTGGGTTAATTTGTGTAGGGAATGGCCTTGGAACGCTTAAATAAGGCACGGAGTTGGCAGAGTGGACGAATTTGGCGGTAGTCGTGAGCACCTTTGCCTTGTGTTTTAAGTGCTGTCAGACTAGTTGATAAGAGCCAGCGCCTTTACATCTCTTCTCATGAATGCACGGTGACTTGTCGTTATCTTCTCTTGCACACAAGCTGATAGTTGTCGGCTTGCGTACATTATTTTTCCCCAAATTCAGCATCATGCTGAAGACAAAGGTGCCTCGCCACAAGTTTATAACAGTGAGAGCTACAATTCTCTTAATGCTAAAATCAAATGTTTCTCCTCAACACATCTTGTGAAAACAAGAATTCTATTTAATATATATAAATTATTACCCTTGTATGCCATTTTAGACAACTTTTATAAAACCGACATACTTTTTTTTCCCTTTTTGGAAAAAGCTTCTTTTGTCTTTGGGCTGCAATAGCTTTACTTAACAACCAAAAAAATGGCACCAAGAACATGTAATTCAAGTAGCATGTTGGACACAAGAAACCGATTGAGTTAAAATAATTTAAAGGTTACAATGACGTGAAAGTTTTGCAGTTCTTGAGGTCTTTAGGTGTAAATATATGACCAATTATATTTCTACAACAAAATCTTCTATTAGGTATACAATTGAATTCTGAGTTCATCGGCCAGCAGGCAATGAGAATGAGCACATGGAATGGTCAATTGGGTTAATTTGTTTGTTGGAATTATAGGCTATGACGTGTTGCAGTGACGAATGGGAGGAATACGTTTGTAGTGACGATTTGTAGGATCTCGTGGACTGTTTGCCCTGGTTTTACTCAAAGTTTTAGTCATCGACAAGGAGCATCTTACGTCATCTCACGCCGACAACTAGTCGTCATCCTCTGCACGTCACATACTCAATGAGCATGATGAACACGACAAATTATCTTAAAGGTGGTTTCAAATTCCCATTTCTAAATATTTTTCTCCAATTCAATTACGAATTAGGCCGGCATCGCTAACTTCGATGCTTGTTTGGTGATAGCTAAAGCTTATGTGTTTACCAAAGTTAAGACAGGGGTCGGAAAAATGGAATTGTCTCAATTTACATTTTAGTATTTATGCAAGATTGATTTTGAATTTCTAAAATTGCGGCTAGCAAGCTTGACCTCTATTTGGCAAGATAATTTCACCCTTGACACTAATGAGATTTAGGAGGACTTTGCAACAAGGAAAAATAAATAAATAAATTCAACTTTGCTGAAAAGTAGTTGAGGACTTGGTAATATATGGCTGCAACTGGACGAGTCCAACCTGCCTAACCTGTGCGTAATGTGATGTTCAGGTTGGCTTGGACAAAGTTTCAAATGGATTAGTATTGGGATTGGGTTAAAATAATACACAATCACTTTGAAAATATTAAAGTCAGTGTAGACCGAAGGTTTGGGCAACCTGCCCAAATCTCAACCCACACATTATTTATTTATAATTATATTATGTATTATTTTATTAAAATATAAATACATAAAAATGATAAAAAAAAAAAAAATGAAGGTATTTAAATGATATTTGTTTTTTTATTGAATAGAAAAAATTAAAATATTTAATTTTTTTATTTAATTAAAAATATTTTATTGATATTAACCTAATTCCAAAATTTGTTTTAAGTTTACTTTTAAATTTTAAATTCTAATTACATGTATTTTTTGTCCACTCTTAGTTTTTATTTTTTTTATAAATTATTTTATTTTTATTTATTATTATTATTATTATAATATTATATTATATTATATTTTATATATTTATACTTTATTTATTTATTTCATTTTCTCTCTCCTCTCTCCTCTCTTTCTCTCTTCCTCTTTCTACCTACCCTCACCGACCCCCGCCCCCCATACCCACGTCCAAGCCCGGGCCCCCGCCCCCATTTTCCAAGACCCCTCTCTCTTTTTTTCTTTGAGACACGCAAGGCCAGCCCCCCTCATTCCCCCCTCTTTCTTTTTTTCATTTTTGCTGTTTCTCTCGTTGGAGGACACGCAAGGCCGACCTCCTTTTTTTCCCCTCCCACTTAGGGATTTTCTTCTTCTCTCCCTTCGCACAGAGTCCGCCCCCCGTGGTCGACTACCCATTTTCTTCTTCCCCATTTTTTTCCTTTTTTTCTTCCTCTCTCCCGACACCACACCCCGTCGGTTTCTCCATCTGCTCTTTTATTTATTTTATTTTTTTTCTCCTTCCCCAAACTCTCACACAGCCGGCGGCTTGACGCTTGCGTCTTTTTCGGCGCCCCCTCCATCCCCATTTCCCCCTATTTATTTATTTATTTATCTTTATTTTATTTTATTTTATTTTTGTTTCTAAAAAAAAGTCATTATCCTGCCTTTGTCTCTCATCCTCTCACTTCCCCGTATCACTCATTTTCCCATATTATTTTTAATAGTAATTATTGTTTATGAAATTTGGATTATTGAGTTAATATGAAATTTTGGATTAATTTGTTATTGGTATATTAATATGTAATTTGGTTTAATTTATTGTTAGTAAATTAATTCAAAATTTGTTAATTTAGGTTTGTGGGTATATTACATTTGATGATTAATTTGAAATATTTGGATTATATCAATTGTATACTGTTTATTTAGACTTGAACCTATTATTAATTTGTTATTTATTTGGGCTCGTTGGATTGGGCTTAGTACATTATTACCTTTGGCTATATATATTATTAATGTGGGCTTATTAATTGGATATTTGTTTGATCTTATTAGATTGGGCTTAAGATATCATTTCTTTTGGTCATGTGTATTATTAATATGGACTTGTTAATTGATATGAATTTTAGGCTTACAATGTGAATGAGATTTGTTGGATGACTTGAATATTTTGATATGAGCTTGGTCAATTTGGACATGAGACAATTATGGTGTGTATTAAAATTGAGTTTGGATTATGAGATATTAAATTTAAGCCTAATGAGATTTATTTTAATTTATCATGTGTTTAGGTTTGATTAATTGAGCTTATATTTTTGTTATTAATTTGAAATTTTTAAACTAGGGCTTATAACATGTGAGATGCTTTTTATTGGGTTATATTTGTTAATTTGGACCCATTTTTGAAATTTATTAAACTAATTTGAAACTTGAATAATTATTTTGGACTCTACATATTTTTTGATATTTATATTTGTGCTATTATTATTTTTGCATGGATCCACTCTGCAATCTTGTTGGATGAGTACGAATTGATGACACGTGGAACTTGTTGTAAGTTTATTTGGGCACATATTTTATTTTCCACTTTTATTTGATTTTATTTTTATTAGTTTGTGTAAATATTCGTTTGTATGTATTTATTGAGCGTGTACAAAATTGAACATCGAACAAACTATAAATTTTGTTTAAATGAGAGGAAGAATTCAATAATTATGTTTTGATAAAACCATAATTTTAAAATATTATTTTTAATAAAAGAAAGTTTTTTTCATTATTTATAAAAATTCAGAAAAATGCATTTATAAAAATCCAAAAAAAAAATTGTTTTTAATAGAATTCAAAAAATTGTTTTTAATAACATTGTCCAAAAGTTTCTTTGTTTATTTGTCCAAAAAATTGTTTTTGTAAATAAAGTTGTCCAAAAAATTAATTTTTAATAAAATTGTCTAAAAATATTTTTTTTAAATGAATTCTTTTTTCTTGATTAAAATGGGATTAAAAGTGTTTTTAAGAAATGGAGGATTTAAATCTTTGTTTTTTTCTTTTTTTAATTAAAACTTCTTTTGCAAATAAAGTTATATCATTTTAAATAATTTATATAAATCACTTTTTTTTAAATGAAATCAAATTAAAATATTTTTGTAAATAAAATTGTAAAAATTCATTTTTTTTAAACAAGTAAAAATAATTTTTGTGCCCAAATTGAAATTTTATAATAAATTATTTGATACCATAAGTGTAAATAACTTTTTTTTTAAAATTAAATATAAATGAAATTGAATCAAATCACTTAAAGAAAATATCTTGTCAATAAATAAATTGAAATCACTCATTCAAAATCATTTTTAATAAAATCCTTTGAAATTTCTTGAAAACTATTTTTTTTAATATTTTTTACTATTTATTTATTTAGTTTAATAAATCATTTTACATAATTCTTTTGTCATTTATTTTGTATATTCTTATAATTAGATTTCGTCATTATTTTTGTGTATATTAATTTTCATCGTGATTTCTACATTGATTATTTTTCTTGGAATCCATAATTAATTAATTAATTGCCACAATTCTCTTAATTCGTTTAGTAGAGGTCGTACGCATACAGGCCTAGAGGGGTGCTACAGCTCACTACTGTACCTTTCCAATAAGTAACTTGACCCCAGACCCAGATTTAGTTTTTCACATACCCGTACCTTTCCAATAAGTAACCTGATCCCAGACCTAAATTTAGTTTTTCACATACCCGTTTTTCCTTCAGGAGTCATACTTAGAGTTTTTTTCTTTCATATTTTGTTTTTCTCTTTAAAAATAAAACAAAAATAAGTAGCGATTCTAAGTCTTTTTCTAAAAATCAAAATTTCACCAAATAATATAAAAAGCAAGTTTCGTCATCAAGTGAGAACGCATCGAGCCAAATGCGGGGTCCACACCAACATAACAAAAGTGAATTTGTTATCAATAAGTTTAGTTTAATTATATTGATTAATGTCAATAAGTAATTTTTAATTGAATAGAAAAAGTCAAATATTTTAACTTTTTTCATTCAACCAAAAAACAAACGTTACCTTAATTTTTAATAGTTATAAAATAGTTATTTATTGGCAACTAAAATTAATTTTATTACTTTGATATATTTAGGCATTAATCTCTTGTTTCATAATATAACACATATTTTATGGGCTATGAAATAATTTTTTCCAAGTTTGACATGGGCTGAGAATTCCCTACCCTACCTTGGGTTAGGTTTAACATAGGCTGGAAATATCAACAGTTGGTTTCACGTGAGTTAACCTTTTTCCCAAAATTTTTTACCAATACGTTTTTCTCTGACATAAAAGTATTTTTTTTGAAACTGTCATTCACGTGAATCATGTCGTGTATGAATAGGCTCCGTAAGATTCAATTTGAGATCCACTTCGAGGTATTGTATTGGAATATAATAATATTGATTCATATTTATTGATCTATTTATGATGAAACATAAATAAAAAGCCACCCAAATTATAATCCTAATTAGTAATTTAGAGTTCAAAATTCTTATTATCAGTTTCCAAATTAACATTTCAATATTTAATACATTCGATTATTAAATTTTTGTGAACACAATAATAACCAAAATGAGGATATTAATATTTTAAATCTATTATTTTTTCAATATAAATTGATCTTTAATTTTAAAATGTTTACATCATTTGGAATATGTTTCATTTTTAACATGTCTTATGTTGTGTTTATAATTTTTATAGTGTTTATAACTTTTACAATTTTTAAAATTATAATTACATATTAATTTCAAAAACTCGAAGTGACAAATATCTTATTTGGTAACCATTTTAGAAAATAAACATTTGGTAACTAAAAAACAAAAATGAGTTTTTTATTCTTAAAAATATAAAACAATGTGTTTTTGGAACACATCATTTAGTTATTTTCATTATTTTTCTTATAGCAATTTTTTTCACTCATTTTCTAAGTGTTATTTAAAAAAATAATTATATAATATAAAAAATGTTTAAAAATAAAGTACTACATATAAAAATTATTTTTAAAAATATAGAAAGTATATAAGTTAAGAACATTTTAATTTCTAAACAAATTTTTTTTTCTAGAAATATAATAAAACAATTTTTAAAAATAATTTTTTAAAATCGTTGTGAAAATAGCTAGAGTATTTTTAAAAAATAAATAATGTGTAATTTCTCTCTAGTTTACATTACATGTACTATAAAAATGAACATATAACTTAAAAATAAGCAATCAAGATCGAGTTAACATATCTATTAATTTTGTTAGTTTGAATAAAATATTTAATAAATGAATGGCGCGAGAGTAAGTAAAGATAATCTCTTGAGTCAAAAAGATGAAATAGGAAAATAAAGGAAATCTAGTAAAAGAAAATTATTTGATGATGTAATAGGTAATTTAAGATTAAATATTCTCCCTTTTAAAAAGGATATCGGAAAAAAAAAAAAAAAAAAAAAAAGCTCTTTTACTTATTTGTTTCTCAAAATTAGTTGGTGCCAAAATCAAATAAAATTTTTTAGAATCACTTTTATATACAAAGGATTTATAGTGTGTTTAGAAATAATTTTAAGAAGCATTTATACTATTTTTAATATTTAAAAGATATAAATTTTAAAATATTAAAAATACTTTATGAAATTACTGTAAAATGAAATCTTAAAATTCAAGTTTTGGAATTGATAACATTTTGCTAGCTCATGAATTTTTGCAACTTAATAGGAGAAATGGGTGCTTGGAGTTATACGGTTGTTAAATTAGATATAGAAAAATGTTCATGATACTCTACAATGATCTTTTATTATAAAGTATCATCTAAATTTCTCTTTCATAAATATTGGACAATTGAGTATGAGATGTACTAGTGTAGTATATTTTTCTTTTATAGAAAGCTTTTTTGAAGAATAAAATTATTCCCTTCAAATTTATTTATCAAGAGACATATTTTCATTTGGTATGAATGTCCACGATTGTGGCCTACTAGTAATCACATAGTAGTTCCCTTCATAATGACAAATGCTTGTTTATAATTGTATTGTCTTAGCTCAAATTACTTATATTAATAAGAGATAATAAAATTTTAAGAATTGATTATTTTGTTAACTATGGTCATCAAATCAACTTGCAAAGTCTAGTTTCAAAAATCTTAAAGTCTAGTTTCAAAAATCCTAGTGCTAATGGTAAGGAGGATTTGAAACTTCTAAGACATGAAGAATGGCTATTCTAGTTTCGCTAATCACATTATGAATTGTTTTAGAACTACTTTGCAGTTTTTTTTTATTTTTTATTTATTTTATTTTATTTTATTTAAATTCAAAAAACTTTTGATTACAAAACTTGCTTTTGTGCCAAGAAAATAAATTTTAATTTTTTTTAATATGAAGACAGTGAAACTATATTTGATATAATATCTTTTGCTCATACCATCAAATGAATCCTTTTTGTATGAATTGTGTTTAGTGTTTCTCAAAATAGATCATGCAATAAATCGACCTAAGTTTTCGGTGAATGATTAATAGCATGCTACTATAACGGTTTAGAAAGGATAATTTTATAATTAATTTTAGCACACTACTATAATTTTAATAACATACACTAAAATTGGTTTTTCATTTTAGCATTTGGTACTAATTTTTGGATTTACATTAAACGTTTAGATTTTGATCGAGGTTTCTTAGATGATAAGATTTGATTTGGGTTTGTTAGTAAATCTTATTAATAGGACTGACATATTTATATGTTCGCAAATTACTCATTGATTCTATTTCCTGAACATGGAAATTGGAAATTTTAGTATAGTTGATCCATTAATAAGCCGACTAAGAGATCATGGGTTCAAATTAGGTTCAAGCCCACCACAATATCAAATGTTTTCAGAAATAGGTCCATCATTAAACTGAAAAAGTTATTGATTCATGATTTAATGATCGGATTGATGATCACATCACGATTGAATCAACGGTCAAATCATGATTGAATTGATGATATCGTAAATATAATTTATATATTATATAAATTTAAAAATATATCACTAAAAAAATTAATAATATTTTATTTTTTATATTTGATATATCAAATTATATCATAGAGATAAATATAAATATATTAAATTTGATTAAATAGAACATATATAATATTTAAATTTAAAGGTATATTTAAGATGAAAAGAAAATTATAAGATTTAATTTTATTTATATGTTTATATATTTTATTATTTCAAAATATTTTAAATTATTATATTAATTAATTTATATTATTTTTATATTTATAATTGAATAATTATTATAAAAATAAATGTGAATGTAAATATTTATATTTGTTTAATGGTTTGATATGATAGAAATTTGAAAAACATATTAGTATTTTTATATATATTTATTATACAACAATATTTCAAAAGTGATGCATAGTCAAGCGGTTTAGCCTTTGCTTTTCCACCGCAAAGTCTTTTTTTCTTGTCTTTAATTTATAATTCACCCACATCCCACATCGTAAAATTGTAGATTATTTGTGGTGTAGAAATATCTAGTTAAACAAGTTATGGAATAATTCGTAGGCCTTCGAAGATCAGTTGGACCACATGGGCCCGGTAGTTGCTATTCTGGATCCTCTTCTTGTCTTCAATTTATAATCATCCCACATCCCATGTCGGAGGATTGTGGATTGCTAGTTGGTAGAGACCATGCATTGTCTCTGGTCTGGCAATCAGGCCGCAATTCGGACCGTTAAACCACAAAATGTTGTTCGTTTTTTTAGTTCTATTCAAATAGAATTTAATTTAACTCTAAATACATATTAATATTATTAGAGAGTGATAGAATGTAAACTATAATTGACAAAAAGCTGGTTGTTCATAGAAAGAGGCATGTGGTTCCTAATGTAAAGCATCTCTAGAGAAGGAAATTGAATGTTGTAAGAGAACAAAATGCGAGAATTAGGTGATATTTGTTTTTTTAGTTAAATTTAAATAGAATTCAATTTAACTTTAAATATAGTTTAATATTATTAAGTATTAAGTTGTATTTTTTTATTATTTTATTTATATTAAGTATTATGTATCAATAGGACGAAAGTAATGTTGAAATTATGTCTTGGTTGTTTCAAAAAGTTATTTTTAGTATTAAGTAAAAAGTAAAATATTTTGATTTTTTTATTTAGTTAACTTTTAAAAAAAAATGAAAAAACTCTAGGTGATTTTGGATCAATTTTCTTCTGTCATTTTATTCTCATCGGTTGCCAATATATATACACGGAGAAGAGATATATCAAGACTCCTAAACAAGGTAAAACTAAACAAGGAAGAAACTATGTACAAATTACAAACACAATATTTGCCTACCATGCCAATCAAGGCTTACCAAAAACTTGCCAATCAAGGCTTACCATAATCGCTAATACCTCCCCTCAAGTTGGTGCATGAGGATTCCG
Source organism: Vitis riparia (assembly GCF_004353265.1). Lineage (NCBI taxonomy): Eukaryota > Viridiplantae > Streptophyta > Magnoliopsida > Vitales > Vitaceae > Vitis > Vitis riparia. Next base: position 18,403,949 of record NC_048435.1, on the reverse strand, counting down.
AACACCCAACTTGCGAAGAAGAAAGTCAAACTGTCGTTTTCCCAAAGCTTTCGTATAAATATTTGCGAGCTGCATGGAAGTATGAACATACTTTGTGTGAATAACACCATTTTGTATCTCATCACGTACAAAGTGAAAATCAACTTCAATATGCTTTGTTCGTTCATGAAAAACGAGATTAGTTGTTATGTGTAAAGCCGCCTGACTATCATAGTACAAATGCATAGGGTCAGAATGCATCACACCAAGGGTAGACAACAATCCTTTCAACCATTTCAATTCACAAGTTGTGGTTGCCATGGACCTATATTCCACTTCAGCTAAAGAGCGAGACACCGTATGTTGCTTCTTGCTCTTCCAAGAAATTGGCGAATTACCCAAAAGAATAAAATAACCAGTCAAAGATTGTCGTGTTAAAGGACAACTGGCTTAATTTGAGTCATAATAAGCATATAGTTTCAGGTCGCAATCAAAGTGCAAAAGGATACCTTGTCCTGGATTGCTTTCAAATATCGAATAACTCTCAAAGCTGCTTCCCAATGTTCATCCTTCGCTTGCTGCATGAACTGAGCAAGCATATGCACACAATAAGACAGTTCTGACCAAGTAATCGTCAGGTAGATGAGCCGACCCACCAGGCGTCTGTATTGTCCAGGATCATGTAAATCAGAATTCACAGTAAGTGCTAATTTATGGTTTTGTTCAAGAGGAGTCCCAGCCGGCTTGGCTCCCAACAGCCCAACCTCAGAGATGATGTCCAGTGTATACTTGCGTTGGCATAAGAAGATACCATCTGAGTTCCTCGCAACTTCAATCCTCAAAAAATATTTTAGTTTTCCTAGATCCTTCATATGAAAACACCAACTCAAATAATATTTGAACTGTTGCACATCTGTTCCATCATTTTCAGATATAATTAGATCATCAACATAGACAAGAACATTGAGTTGAATGTGTTGAGCTTCATAAGTAAATAATGCGTAATCAGAATACGATTGCTTAAATCCATAACTTGTCAACGCCGCTACTAACTTGGAAAACCAACACCTGGGGGCCTATCACACACCATATAATGACTTTTGAAGTCTACAGACTTTACCTGATGTTGGAGATGCAAAACCAGGCGGCATCTGCATATATACCTCTTCATCTAACTCACCGTGCAGGAAGGCATTATGTACATCCATTTGATGCAATTCCCAACCCTTCGCAGCTGCAACGGCAAGAAACGTTCTCATTGTGACCATCTTTGCTGTCGGGGCAAATGTCTCATTGTAATCTATGCCTTCGACTTGTTTGTTTCCAAGAATCACTAAGCGCGCCTTGCATCTCTCGATGCTTCCATCAGAATTATATTTAATCTTGTAGACCCATTTGCTCCTGATTGCTTTCTTCCCAGGAGGCAAGTCTTCTACTGTCCATGTTTCATTGTCTTCAAGAGCTTGTATCTCCTTTCTCATCGCCTCTCTCCAACATTCATCTTTTATTGCCTCAGCATAAGTGCTTGGTTCACACCCTGTGGTAACAGCTACTAGAAAGAACCGATGTTGTGTAGAAAATTTATCACAATTCACATAATGTGCTAAAGGATAGGGTGCACCTGAGGATTTTGACTGGAACGATGAACTCGTTGAGAGGCTTACTCGAATGGTATGTGTTACATAGTCTTTAAACCGAACAAAAGGTTTCTTAACCCTTTTTCCCTTGCCAAACTGTTCCTCAGACACCATAGGTCTTGACACGTCGGTGCCCCCTTGTCTCCTACTTCAGTATTCCCATCAGTAGCCATATCCATATTATGACCCATCTCAACATCAATCTCATGCTCTACATCCGAGACAGAAGCCTGTTGCTACTCCATGTCATTCTGCATATACGGGCCCTCATCATCTACAGAGAAATCCATGACTTTATTCTCGATCAAGGAAGAGTTAACAACATTGTCGAAGTACGAAAATTCTGCTTCAACAAAGATTACATCCCTTGAAACAAAATATTCGCCGCTTTCCAATTCATATAACCGCTAACCTTTCTTTCCAAATGGATATCCAACAAAAATACATTTTTGGCTCCGACTAGCAAATTTGTCTTTATGTTGATTTTGGTCATGGGCATAGCACAAACACCTAAAAGTTTGAATGTGCTTATAGGAGGAGGCTTGTCCGTATAAGATCTCATATGGTGTCTTACCATCCAATAAAATAGATGGTGTCCTGTTAATCAAATATCCAGTTGTAAGAACACATTCACCCCAAAACTCAATAGGTAAATGTACCTGAAATCACAGGGCTCTCGCTACATTGAGAATATGACGATGTTTTCTTTCTACACGCCCATTATGTTGTGGCGTCCCGACACACGAAGTTTGATGTAAAATTCCATGTTTAGCAAAATATTTTGTCAAACACATAAACTCGGTACCATTATCACTCCTAACAATTTTCACATTTTTTTCAAATTGTCGTCTCACCATTACAATGAAATTTTTAAGAACACAAGCAACCTCATATTTTCTATTCAACAAATATATCCACACTGCACGTGAACAGTCATCAACAATTGTCAAGAAATAAATACCTCCACAAGAAGCAGGAACCCTATAAGCTCCCCATAAATCACAATGAATTAGGTCAAAACATTCTTTAGCTTTATTATCACTAGAAAAGAACACTTCTTTGGTTTGTTGAGCTTTAAAACAAATATCATAAAACTTATTCTTCACACCATCATTTCTACTAACACTATCAACTTCATAAATTAAATCTACTACCCTAGAAGAGGGATGACCCATTCTTCTATGCCAGAGCTCATAAGACGTAATACTAGTTGTCTTGTAAGCACGAATAGGAGCGACTCCCTTGAGAAAATAAAGCCCCTTGTGTTGTTCAACTGCTCCAATTTGCATCCTCGAATTGCAGTCTTGTATAACACAAATTTTATTAGTGAATTGAACAACAAGATTGGAATCATCAAGAAGCTGCAACACAGAAATCAAATTGCATTTCAATTTAGGCACAAACAAAAATGTCGTAGTTTCAATTTTTCTCCAAGAGTCACAGTTCATTTTTTCAAAGCTTTGGTCTCTACTCCATTTGGCAACCCAACCGGACAAGACATAATATCATGCAAGTCATTCAAACATTCATATGTGCCAGTCATGTGATGCGAAGCCCCTGTGTCAATAATCCAAGGAAAAATATTTTGCTTACCTGTCAACCTCTCATTAGCACCACCTTTATGTGAGTTTAACATGGTAAGAAGTGTGGCCCATTGTTCGTCACTCAACCCATTAATTCCTGTTCTATCAGAATGAGTCACAACACTTCTCCCACTATCAGTTCTTAACATTTGAACTGCATTGGCTCTAACAGTCCCTCCACGTCCTCGTCCTCCACCTGTACCCTGCTGAACACCACATCCACACCCACCACTACGCTCACCTGTGGTTGTGCGTGGCCTGTCACCCCACCATTTTGGGTAACCAATCCATTGAAAGCAACTATCAGCTTCATGTCCATTCCACTTGCAATTTGAGCAAATCACGGTCTTGTCTTTTCCATCCCTTTCTGGGTTTCGACCACCAACTTGCACTGCAAAACTCATGAGTCTGCCTCTTTCTTTCTTTGTTCGAGTCATGGTCCGTACTCGTTCTTGTTGTACGACCATAACATAAACTCGATTTAGATTCGGCAAAGGTTCGGTGCTCAGGATATTGGAACGTATTGTCCCATATCCACCTTCATCTAATCCCATCAAGAATTGATGAACTCTTTCTTATTCCCGCTTCTTCTCCAACTGAGTGGTAATGTTACATTTACACCCAGTACAAGTACATACTGGAATTGAGTCACAATTGTTCAATTCGTCCCAAAGATACTTGAGTTGACCATAATAGACAACTATGCCTTGCCCTTCCTGCTTGCAATTCACAAGATCTTATTTCAATTGTTGTACACATGGACCATTCCCAATAGAAAATCGCTGCTTGATTTCTTCCCAAAGTTCCTTTACGTTTTCCATGTAAGATATGGTTGATCGAAGTGTGGGTTCAATGGTATTAAACACCCATGAGACAAGCATTGGATTGATGGTCCACCAATCTTCAAGTTCTGGTGAATCGTTGTCTAGTTGTTTGATGGATCCATCCACGAATCCATATTTTTTTTTGGCTCGCAAAGCAGTACGCACAGCACGCGCCCATTCATCATAGTTCTCACCTTTCAGTTGAACTTGGGTAATTATATTACTTGGATTATCGTTGGAAGTCAATGCATAGGAGGTCAACATTTTTCTGTCAGAGTTGGACCCTTCATCATCTCATTTCTTCCCATCACCAGCCATGATGATGTATGTTTAGCTCACAATGGCTCTAATACCATGAAAAAAATCTAGGTGATTTTGGATCAATTTTCTTATGTCCTTTTATTCTCATCGGTTGCCAATATATATACACAGAGAAAAGATACATCAAGACTCCTAAACAAGGAAAACTCCTAAACAAGGTAAAACTAAACAAGGAAGAAATGTACAAATTACAAACACAATATTTGCCTACCATGCCAATCAAGGCTTACCATAATCGGCTTGCCAATCAAGGCTTACCATAATCGCTAATAAAATAAATAATAAATAAAAAAATAAAAAACAAACAATTTAAAATTTGAAAATAAATTGCATTAACCTTTAAGCTAAAAAAACAAATACCACCTTAATTCAATTACCAATAAAATAGAAAACTTTTGGTTGCAAATGAGTCAAGAAATTAAAACAAGATGTTAATGAAATATTGAAAGATAAAGTGATGGTAAAAGACTATAACCCCACATTGAGATGTTGACATATTTCTCAGCCACCTTAAAATTGAAACTTCATTTTTTCTTTTTCTTTTTTATTTGCTTTTATTTTTGGCTTGATTCAAAATATTGATAGGGTTGAAACAAATCATAATTCTAGGCATTTTCTCCACCCAGGATATGCTAACGTAATCCTCAATAAGTTTATTCCATTAAACTCCAACTAAAATTTTTCTATATTTTACCCTAATATATGTATATATTGTTTTTTTTTAAAAATTTTTTTCTAACTCCTTTATTTGCTTGTGCTCGGGTAATATTCTTAGACTTATATAATATTAATCATATCGTACATCCAAAATATGATAAGTTCATTTAATTAAACTATAATTACAAGTTCTATATTTTCTACTATTTGATATGAACTTGCTTATTATTAATAGGTGTTCCTAAGAGAATATGAACCGACTTACTATTTGTCACCAAAGAATATTCTACTACTTTATATGAACTTATTACCAATGAATACCTTTTCCTAGACATTACTCCTTTTATCTCCCAAATTTCCATGATTTTACATTGAATAATTTGATACTAATGTTTTGAGTGTCAATCCCATAATTTTTTTTTCCACAATTTCTGTTTTATTGAACTATCTTATATGAGAAAGTGGTATATTGATGTGGTTTAATCATCCATTCATATTTATAATCTCTTCAAGAATTAATTAATTATAAAAATAAATAACATGGTAGGTTAATTACTTCAGATCATTGACATGCTATAACAAATGCATCTATAAATTGTAGAAAGGTAAACTTTGTTTATGTTTGTATTTCCTCCTCTATTTCTTTTTCTTTTATTTTGCTATTATTTTGGCATGGATAAATTTTTTCTTTCTTGGAAATTAAATTAAGGGCATCTTGTAATAACCATAAAATCCTTGAGCAATCCTTTTGGGAGCTCCTACTTCATGTGGCTTTGCCACCTGTTGAGATTGTCAACAAATCTTGTAATCTCTTTAATAATTCTTTCCTAATTTAGAGAAAATATATATAGGTGTAAGTTGGTGTGAACAAATTATTTAAACTTGATTGTGGGGATTGATTTTAGGTATTTTGATCATAATTCCTATCTATATAAAAATGTATAGGTTCATCGAAAATTAAGAATGAAAAGAATTATTCCCCATATTTTTAGTTAATATTAGAGCAAAGTTTGAAATCTCTGCAATTTTTTTTTCTATGAATCAAAATGAGTGAAAAAAATATTCAATCTTTTGGGACAAAATCAGTTCCTTCTGTAATTAAATTTGAGTGTGTTTTTAATGCAAGTATCATTCTTATTGAATCAAACTATGACATTTGGTCCCAATTGATGAAGATGCATATTGTTAAGAGAGAGAAACTCTTGTCTATTTGTGGCAAGACAAAGTCACCTATGGAATTAGAAGATGAATATGAGAAGTGGTATGCAAAAAATCAGAAGGCTAAGAGGTGGCTATTCATATCCATGATTCTAGAAATTATGAAGCGTTATTTATGCTTACCCACTACCCGACCATGAAATCATGAGTGCTTTCTCCAAGGCCTTTTATGATGGAAATGACAATTTACAAGTTTTCTCTTTGAATTAAACGTCCTTTACGACCAAACAAAGTAGAAAATCTCTCTCTAAATATTATGGAGTGTTGATTGAAATTTTTTTAGAATTGGACCATTGTTAAAAAGTGGTCATAAAGGATGTTGATGACATTATAGTGTACAAAAAATCTATTAAATAGCTAAGGGAACACATATTTCTAGCTGGATATATTGGATGGTGATTTTCAAAAAATCCATGGAGAGATTTTGTGCAAAGAACAAGTTAAAATTTAGAGGATGTTATTTTCTGGTTTGTTGCAAGGTAATACATCTCACCACTTTGAAAGGCAAGTCCGAAAACTCGTAAGCTTTTGCTATGGTAGCTAGAAATTGGTTTAACCAAAACTGGTCTTCTCAAAACCAACAGGATCAAAGGAAACTTGACCATCTTAAAACCACCAATGGTGTCAAACAAGTCTACCTACAAGCAGTCTTTGTAATCAAACTAGTCATAACATAAGTGGATGTTTTAAGCTTGTGGAATATCTGGAATGGTGGGATCATAGTCGTTATCCACAAAAGTAGAATTCCAAAGAAATCTCTACTACCACAATTGTTCAAAGAAAGACGAAGGATGAAGTTGCTAAAAAAGCCTTAATATTGGTAGTAGTTGCAAACAATGGTAGTAAGATTTTAAATATGTCCACACTTGTTTCTAGTTATGCATGGATAATTGATTGTGGTGCTACACATCATAAGATATTTGATTCTAGACATATTTCACTTCTTAAATTGTCATCACAAATTTTTTTCTATTGCCAATGGTACTTCCATCCCAATCATTGGGGAAAGATCCTTGACCTTTAATAATACTTTGAATTTAGATTTTACTTTAGTTGTTTGGTATTTTAATTATAACCTTTTGCTAGTTTTTCAAATAACCACAACCTTATCTTATATTGTATTCTTTTGTCTTGGATTTTGTGTGTTTAAGGACATCCAAACAGGATAGTTGATTGGTTATGGTATTAGGTGAGAAAAGCTATATTACTTGGACTTGATGTCGATGAGTTCCAACAAACTATGTCAAGCTTCAATAGTGGATAGCTTTGAGGGGGAGAAAAAGAAATTTAACATTTTGGTTATGACTTCGACATTTGGACTAGAATTTTATGGGTATGATGGAAGAGCAACTAGGAAACTGCTTATCAGAATTAAACCACTCTGTCATTATTTGAACTTGTCGTGATTTCTCATGGCATCCTTTTCTCTTAATTGGTTATATTGATCATGGCTCTGTTTTAGAAAGAAAGGTAAAAGAAAGGAAAATGTTGAAAACATGCATTAAAGGGACCTTAACATTTGAAATTTGAATTTTTTGTTCCCTTTATTGAGATCAAAAGGTTATGAAAGGAAGTTTATGTCTAGTCTTGATATAATGGAACTACCTAGAAGTTGTAGTCTTTGAATCAATCCCTAAATTAATATTGTATTACTTATTTTAGGTTTATCCATTTATATTCATTCTTAAAAGAGAAGAAAAATCTCATGGAAATATAAATAAAATCAATCACTTAAATGAACACGGGATATAATATGTGGAAAATCCATCTAGAAACCTACTAGGTGTAAAAAACCACGGGTGGTTTCTCGACTGCTAAATAATCCACTAAATATGAGAAAAGAGTATATAATTTTACCTGATCAGATGCACCTATTCTCTAGGGTCTTATATTGACAACACTTACATATTTTTTCCACGTCATTGATCTAGCACTCCTCTGTGCTCCTTAATAGATCTCTCAAAGCCCTTATCAAAGTTTTGTGATGAGATCTCTCACCTTTGTTGCAGTTGAAATTCACTCTTAAAAAAGATCTTGAAAATTTGAGAATTGAATGATCAAACTTTTGATGAATGACTATGCTCTTTTAGAGTTTATAAAAGTCCACACCTTACCTTTTAAATAAAATATCTCGATTTATATTTATAAAACCCTTTTTAGAATTATGAAGAGTTTCCTAATTCTAAAGATCATTTTTAGAATGAAATATTAATTTATAGATAATCACAATTTTAAAACTTACTAAAAAATATTTCAAGAATTCTTTTTAGAATCAAACACAAATTTAGAGAACATAATTTTAAAACTTATCAAAAACAATTTTTGGAATTAAAAATATAATAGAGTTCAAATTAACAAATTAAATAGAAAGTATTTTCTTCCTAATTTCTTGTATTAGATATTTTATAAGCTTTGTCAACCATAAATACATACTTACCTTAACTTTTACGACTCTGAATAACCCAAATATGAAATTGATGAAGTCTAAAGTTGTCTTGAAATTAATAAGACCCAAGGAAGTAAGTTGCATCTAATTAGTAAGAAATGAACAAATTTGTTAGCTAAATAAAATACCCTAAGAATCAATCTCCCATTCGACAATTTTGTTACAAAATAAAAAGATATAGTGAGGTCTTCCATAACTCTCATAGAACCTCATCGAACCTAATCCTAATCTTAGTTTAAACCATTTCTTACATAGTGATGTCAATTTCCTATAATCTACACAAACACACTTAAACAATAAACTTTTGAAAAGCATAGGATAGCAAAAATGAAAAAAAAAAAAATATAATCAATAAACTTAATAAACCCTTTTTTTACTTCCCCTTTTTATCATAAAAAATGACAAATATAAGAAATTTAAGAATGATAAAACAATTATAGAGAGTGTGAGTTGTCAATCTTCTAGATGCCAACTAGAGAGTGTGAGTTGTCAAGAGAGTGAGTAGGAGTAGTGGTGGTTTCAGGGAGTAGTAGAGATATTCTTTGCAAGGTAGACACATAGTAGGTTGGTTAGAGGTGGTTTTTGGTAGAGATAACTTTCCAGGAGAGGGAGTGTCATAGACGCATATTAGTTTAAGCTGAAAATTTTGCTCCAAAAGTTATCTGTTTGAAACTACTTTACTACCATGGAGATTTATACATGCCATGTTCAAGTTGAAGACTTTACAATTAAAGCTTGGTAAGTAGACCTTGAGTTGAGCTTAGGTCAAATTAATGTGTGCTAACATAAACATTTCAGTCGCAATTAGAAATAAAAGGGAATTAATGGATGCTTGAATGCACATGAAAATAAGGATGGAAATTTTGTGGGTAACCCACCGTGCATCATCCCTATTGGGACGGGTATGAAATATAAGAAAAAACTCTAATTTCAACGGTCGTTGCTTCTTCTTCCTCTGATACACTGCCTGAAACCCTATCTCCAGGATTAATACCACTTTTTCTTCCTTCCTCATACCAACTAAAATACTCTGAAATCAATTCCATCTTGTTCTTGGTTATGCCTCAACGCCCAAAACTCCTCTAACATGACATCAAACTGGTCATAGGCCCTGATCTTCTTGTCTTAAATATGTGCAACACAATCATCTAGAACATCACCTTTAAGTCTTTATTCGAGAACACAACTCAAGAGGAATGCGAAAGCCTTTGAAGTAGTGGATTTGATGAAGTCTTGTTTCAAAGATTGACCTGAAGAGGAATTCAAATCCATGGTTGATGTTGACCCATGTTCTCGTTTGGTTCATTGTTAAGATGAATTTGTGTGTATGTGTGTGTGTGTGTGTGTGTGTGTGTGTGTGTGTGTGTGTGTTTTGTGTTTTAGATTAATTTTCAATCATTTATGCTAATTATGGGTTTAATATTATAGATTGTTGCGGTGTTAATTTGAACTTTGATATTATTTTTTCATATTTTGTATATTATCATAATTTCGTTATTTTACAATGAAAGGAAAGTGCATTTAAGTATGATCAATTAGGATTAGGGCTTAATGGACATCTAGGACTGGGCGGGGATGGGGTTATTAATCATTTTGTTAATGAGGATGGAAACCAATCAACTTGCCCCGACTCGGGTTTGTACCGGGGATGGGAAATAACTGTGTAATCAGGGGTGGGAATGGGATATATAGGAATGACCTCTCCCAAACCCGCCCCGTTTCCATTACTACATGAAAGTGGCCATGTAGAATATTATATGAAAAATGAGGAAAACAACCTTGGATGCCCAAACATTTAACAAAGGACACTCAAGTCTCACTATGGAAGGATCAAGATCTTTGCATATATATTTGAATTTTTTTAAAAAAACTATAAAAGAACTATATGTTTTTTTAATGAAAATGTTTCCTTATTTAACACAATAAAAAATTTATGGTCTTAGTTTAAAAATATATTTTGGAAAAACCTTTGAAAAAATGAAGAGTAGTCATTATTCTAACTTAAACACTTAAAGAGGCTTTTTCTTAAGAAAATCTTGAAAATCCTTTCACAGATGAAAACTAGAGATCAAGAATTTGAATTGCTAACCCTCAATATCGTTTGAAATGATCTCTCAAGGAGCATGGGGTGTTATATGTCATAGATGTGAAAAAAGAAAGTATTTATTGATTGGTATAAGTCTCATAGAATAACTAGCGTTTGAACCAAGTAAACTTGTGCACTTTCTTTTACATGTAATGGATTTTCCATGATCAATGGACTTTTGGTTTTTTCATATGCAGAGGTTTAAGCTACTCTCTATAACAACTTGTTCATGTGAGATTGATTGGTTATTAATTTATCTAATTTTAAGTATTTAGGAGACTAATCGAAACAGTCATTTGTCCAGAATAATCCATTTCGAAATAAATCATCACTTATACATTTGATTATTCAAGTATTTTTAAAATTTGAGAATGTACTTATAGATAAAGACGTGAATCTGATGTCGAAGGAGAACATATTCAATATTAGAAAGATGGATTAGAATTTCCAATTTAGAAGAGTTCAAAACCAAATTGATAGGTTTGATTCCTCTTGTCAATGAGAGATCTTGTTAAGTTGGACATCAACAAAAATTAATAAAAAATATTGCTCCAATGACAAATGGTATCTTTTTTATAGTAATTAAGTGGTGCCACCAATTTAACTCTCATTCCTTTGTATTGAAGTCATATACAATACATATTTGTATCATGTATGAGATTCCATTGTTTTCTACCTCGATGTTATTCCATTATACCTTGTATCATTTTTTTTTTTACAACTTATGTCATTCCTTTACCCTATTGTTCAATCATTGAAATTTTATGATACCCTTTGAATAGTGTAGATTCGAAGGTCAATAAGTACAGGTTGGTGCATTAGATTTTTCCAATTGAAAAACATAAATTGATTGGCTCGTTTTCAAAACATTAATCGATGGGAATATTGTTACCTTTATTTGACAAAGGATTCTCTCATTGCAAAACAAAAAGTGACAGGCTTCTCAACTTGATTTGACAAGACATATTCACATTCATCTTCCAGAATTTAGTTTGACAAACATTTTAAAAACGTGTCAAAACATTAATGGTATCCTTCCCATTTTCTAGCGGAAAGATTTTAACTAGGATTAATGAATAAAATTTTATTCACACATAAATTTAGAAAACACTTAAATTTGATTTTTTTTTTTTTAATTTTTCATGAAGATAGATCTTCCTGATTTGGATGATGTATTTTGTGCATTCTTCACTAATGCATTTTTGCTTACTTTTATAGGGAGAGAAAAATTATGACAACCATAATAAAATCTGGTATCATACAATTTTTAGGATCAATTTTTAACAATAGTTTCTACTTATAAACTTAAATATCACCAAATCAAACATGTCTTATTCATTCTTCCTTTTTTTTTTTTTTTTGTGTTGCATCTTTACTAATAACCCTGTATAATTTCATTCACAAAATTCTTGAGGTTCTTGTCAGAAGATCCACCTTCTTTCACAGCTTCCCTTGCCAAATCCTTCCATTTCTTGGCATTCCTTCTCACCTCTTGCCCCCTTTCTCCACCTCCCATGACCAATTCCAAGCACTTCTTGATCTCACCACCTTCAACTATTCCTTCTTGGTTCACCATCACCCGTAGACCCGTCTTCCACACATCTTCAATCAGCTTCGCGTTTGTAGTTTGATCAGTCCACTGAGGAAATGCCACCACTGGCACCCCACAAGCCAAGCTCTCTAAAGTTGAATTCCAACCGCAGTGTGACACAAAACATCCCAATGAAGGATGTGACAAAACCTCTACCTGAGAACACCAAGGAACTATCATCCCTTGTTGTTCCAACTCTTCAACACAACTCAGTTTATCATCTTCTTTCTCTTCTTCCCCATTTTCTTTGGCTCTTATGACCCACAAGAATGGCCGCCCGCTGTCTAGCAGTCCACGAGCAATTTCCTCTGACTGTTGCTTTGATAACACCGAGAAGCTTCCGAATGATACATAAATGACAGAAGATTCAGGCTTTGAGTTCAGCCACTGGATATAGTCCTTTGAATCACGGAAAAGATCGCCTCCAAATGAAGTATCGGATGGGTCTTTTCCATCCAAGAAAGCCAATGGAAGCAAGGGTCCAATTCCCATTAACTTAAACTTATTGAGAGCTCTTAGGGCCTCGGACTCTAATGCATCGAAACTGTTTACCAATACTCTCGGGTTGCTTTCACGGTTGAGCTGCTCTAGTTGCTTCTGAAGCGATTTGAGGACAAAATTGTATGCAATTGCTTTTGAGGGCTCTAAAAATGAGGGAAGATCACTACTACTGAGCAAGGGGAGCCCTGGTAATTCAATGGAAGAAGAGGAGCCATTGCCCTTGTTCCCAATGAGCTCTCCATAACCATTGAAATAGTAGTAGTAGATATCAAAAACAGTGGCAGGTTGACTCCAAACGAGTGCAGATGGGAGGTGAAAGCTTTGGGCGACCTCTGCCACCCAAGGAATTATGATACCGTAGAGTAAGCAAGTAAAGGGACGACCTTCATTTGCTCTGGCCACGATTAGCTCGGTAAGAGCTTGGGACCCGAGACGCTCCAGCTCGGACATGAAGTTTTGGAGGTCATCCCCGTGTTTGAATCCGTGATCGTAGCCATCCGAGAATGTCACAAATTCCAACCCTTCCAGGGTTGGGGGTTTGGACATGCGGGTACTGGCAGAGCTGCTGGTGACAAAGGTGACATGGGCCCCAGCACGTATGAGGAGCTTAGCTAGTTGGAGAGATGGATTGATGTGGCCTTGTGCCGGATAAGTTACCAGGAGGATTTGGGCTTGCATTATTTGGCTGCTGAATGGTAGGTACTGGATTATTTGCTAGAAACTTGATAGAGCGTGGATCTATGCTGTGAATGATTGGGTTAATTTGTGTAGGGAATGGCCTTGGAACGCTTAAATAAGGCACGGAGTTGGAAGAGTAGACAGTAAATAAGATAGCTGTGACGTTTGTAGTGACGAATTGGCCGAAGTTGTGAGCACCTTTGCCTTGTGTTTTAAGTGCGGTCTAGTCGATCAGAGCCAGCCTATTTACATCTCTTCTCGTGAATGCACGGTGACTTGCAGTTGTCTTCTGTTGCACACTGACTTGTAGTTGTCGGGTTGCGTACATAACTCAAATTCATTGCATATGACCGAAAGAATTTTGATTTTTTTTCCCAAATTCAGCATCATGCTGAAGATAAGATACCTCCCCACAAGTTTACAACAGTGAGAGCCAGTTCGCTCTTAATGCTAATTAAAATCAAATGTTTCTCCTCCACAAGTCTTGTGAAAACAAGAATTCGATCTATTTAATACATTTATATCACCCTTGTAGGCCATTTTAGACAATTTTTATAAAACCGACATACTTTTTTTTTCCCCTTTTTAGAAAAAGATTCTGTTCTTTATGGGCTGCGATTGCTTTACCTCAAAACCAAAAAATTGGCACCAAGAACATGTAATTCAAGTAGCATGTTGGACACAAGAAACAGTTGAGTTAAAATAATTTTAAGGTTACAATCACTAAAAGTTTTGCAGTACTTGAGGTCTTAGGTGTAAATATATGAACAATTATGTTTCTACAACAAAATCTTCTATTAGGCATACCGTATACAATTGAATTCTGTGTTCATCGGCCAGCAGGCAATGAGAATAAACCAATAATTTATATTAAGTTTATTAATGTTTGGACTAGTTGGAAGCCTTCAAATCGAATTTATCTGGTGGCATGTAGTAGGTGGGTACATGGAAAGGTTGATTGGCTTAACTTGTTTTTTGGAATTATATGCTAGAGCAGGCAGCTACGACGTGTAGGAAGTCGTGAGTTTTTTGGAATGGGAGAAGTACGTTTGCAGCGACGATTTGTACGAAGTCGTGAGTTGCTTTGCCTTGCTTTAGTCGACAAATTGGTTTCAAATTCCCAATTCTCAATCTAATATTTTACTCGAATTCAATTACGAGTTAGGATGGCAATGGCATCACCAACTCCGATGCCTATTCGGTGATAGCTAAGGCCTACGTGCATACCAATATTAAGAGAGGGATCGGAAAAATTGAATCGTCTCAATTTACATTTTAGTATTTATGCAAGATTGATTCTGAAATTTCTAAAATTGTGGCTAGCAAGCTTAATCTATATTGGCCAAGATAATTTCACCCTTGATGACGAGTTCAACCTGCCTAACCTGTGCCTAATCTAATATTCAGGTTGGCTATGAAATAATTTTATTTTATTTTATTTGATAACTCGTGTGAATCTCTGGTAATCCAAATTGCTTCCAAGTTTGATGTGAATTGAGAATTTCTAATCCGAACTTGGGTTAGATTTAGCATGGGTTGGACATATTGATGGTTGGTTAACCTTCTAACCCGTCCAAGTTACTACCTTGTTTAGTAATTTAGGGTTCAAAATTCTTATTATGAGTTTCAAAATTGACAATACAATATTTAATACATTGAACTGTTAAATTTTTGTGAACACAATAATAACCAAAACATGGATATTAAAATTTTAATCTATTATTTTTTTTTATACAAATTGATCCTTAATTTTAAAAAGTTTATATCATTTGGAATATGTTTCATTTTAAACATGTTTATTTTGTGTTTATTTTAATTAAAATATTTAAAATTATAACCATATATTAATTCCAAAAGCTCTATTAAGAAGTCATCAGCCTCCTATATGGTAACTCTTTTAAAAAACAAATATTTCATAACTAAAAAATAAAAAATAATTCTCTATTCTTAAAAATATAAAACAATATATTTTTATAGAACATCTTTCAATTATTTTAAAATGTTTTTACTTATTTTTTTAGTATTATTTTAAAAAATAATTATACAAATATGAAAAATGATTGAAATACTATATATAAAAATAATTAGTATTATTTAAAAAAATAATTATACAAATATGAAGAATGATTAAAATATTATATATATATATATATATATATATATATATATATATATATATATATAAGTTATTTTTAAAAAATATTTAAAGATTTATAAAATAGGTTAAAAATATTTTAGGTTCTTAAATAGACTTTTATTTTATAAATATTATAGAATAGTTTTTAAAAATTGTTTTTTAGAATATTTTGAAAAATATTTTTGGAACGAAATTGAATCATTTAAAAATAATAATATAATGTGTAATTTCTATCTAGGTACATTACATGTAATATAACAAAAAAAAGAATATATTAGTTAAAAATAAGTAATCAAGATTGAGTTAGCATATCTATTGATTGTGTTAGTTTGAATAAAATATTTAATAGATGGGGGGCTAGAGTGAGAAAAGATAATCTCATGAGTCAAAAAGATGAATTAGGGAAAAAAGATATATAAAGGAAGTCTCGTAAAAGAAAATTATTTGATAATATAATAGGTAATTTAATATTAAAAATTCTCCTTTTTGAAAATCATATCGACAAAAAAAATCTTTTACCTATTTCTCAAAATTAATTGGTGCTAAAATGAATTAAAAATTTTAAGAATCACTTTTATATACAATGGATTTAGAATGCATTTAGTGGTGATTTTATGAAGTGTTTTTTATATTTTAAAACTTGAAAGATACAAATTTTCAAATATTAGAAATATTAAAAATATTTCTTAAAATTACTACCAAACAAACTCTTAGAATCTATACAAAACGAGCCTTATAATTGATAACATTTGGATAGTTCATGAATTTTTGTCCTTAATAGGAAAAATGGGTTAGTGGTGTTAAGCAGTTGTTAAATTAGAAATAAATTGTAAAGTTTCGTCTAAGTTTCTCTACTAGAATATGAGATGTACTGGTCTAGTATATTTTTCTTTTATAGAAAGCTTTTTTAAAGAATAAAATTATTCCCTTTTAATTTATTTATCAAGTGAAATATTTTCATTTGGTAGGAATGTCGATTATGGCCTACTAGCAATCACATGTATAGTTGTTCCCTTCATAATGACAAATGTTTGTTTATAAATTTATTGTTTTGGCTAAAATGTCTAATAATAATAATTCATAAAAAATTTAGGAATTAATTATTATGTTAACTATGGTCAGCAAATCAACTTGCAAAGTCTAGTTTCAAAAATCTAGTGCTAATGGTAAAGAGGATTTGCAGCCTCTAAGACATGAAGAATGGCTATTCTAGATGGCTACAAAGTCCATCAATTTTCAAGCATCACCATATAAGTTAGGAATAAATTATCCAATAGGGAAACTAAGCGTAAAGAGGACTTTTATGAGACCTAACATTATGTAGTGCCCTAATCACGTTATGAATTGTTTTAAAACTACTTTGCAATTTTTTTTTCCATTAATTCAAAAAATGAGGTTTTAGCACACTAATGTTTGGATTTACATTAAATGTTTAGATTTGATTGAGGTTTGTTAGTTAATAAAATTTTATTTAGGTTTGTGGACTGCAGGCATATTTATAAGCTCGCAAATTACTCATTGATTATATTTCCTAAACATGGAATTTAGAACTTGGAAGTTGGACTTTTAGGAGAGACCTTGGTCCAATATGCCAACTAAGAGGTCTTGGGTTCAAATTAGGCTCAAGCCCGCCATAATACCGTAGTTTCAACGAATCAATATCAAGATGTGACTACTCACAAGAGAGAGTGATATAATTCACAAAAAGCAGGTTAGTCATACAAAGAGGCATGTGGTTCCTAGGAATGTGCCCACTAATGCGGAGCATATCCAAAGAAGGAAATTGAAGGTTTGTAAAAGAACAAAATGTGAGACTTAAGGCGGTATTTGTCCTTTATTATTATTATTTTACTTAAATGTAAATATAACTTAATTTAACTTAATTCTAAATACAACTTACTAGTATCAAGTATTAACTTGTTTATTTTCTTATTATTTTATTTCTATTAAATATTAAGAATTAACAGGGTGAAAGTTGTGTTTTGATTGTTTCAAAAAGTTATTTTTAGTATTTAACAAAAAATCAAATATTTTGATTTTTTTTTATTCAGTTAAAAAATTCAAAAAATAAATAATAAGTAAAAAAAAAAAAGTTAAAAACAAACAATCTAAGAATTTGTCTGACCATATGATTTAAAAACATTTTTCTATTTTTAAAAATAGAAAACTATTTTTAAAAATTCTCAAAACTATTTGGTTGTTGTTTTCTAGAAATAGTTCTTAAAAACAAAGTGAAATAGAAAATAGTTTTTAGAGAAAAAGTAAAAGTTGTTTTCACCGATTTTTAAAAAACAAAAAGAAAATATAGAATTTTTTTTATAAAAAAAACCCATAAAAAATAAATAAAATTGAACATAATATATATCATTTTATAGACCCCTTTGTGGAAAAGGCTTTATTTATTTATTTACTTTATTTATTATTTTTTTTCTCACACCTAGATAGTTGGCAGCTTGTTGTACGAATGAGTAGGGGCCGGTTCTTGAAATGATGAAAGGCTGCATGGGATCACATCTATTCATGGAGGATTGCCTACCTTTACGCTCATAATGGGATATTCTGAACAGAGGACATAGAAGTGGGGTAAGCAGAAAAGTGGGTGAAAGTTGGACAGAAGAAAAAAACGGGAACAGGAGAAACAGAGGGGGAGTTTTTTGAAGGGTGATATCTAAGGACTGAGATAAAGCTACGCAGAGGAAGAAGCTTTTTGGATGCAGATTTTGGGAGGGCTTGAAAGAAAAAGATATTTGGGAGATGGAATAAACAGGAGCTCTAGAGGAAGAGCATTAAGAAGTCCAACTATCTTTGCTTTGGAGGAGCTCTCAATGGCTATCTTTGCTTTGGAAGAGCTCTCAGGTAAGCTCACTATGCATCTTTCGTTTTACTTTCACTACTAACGTTTTTTTTCTTCTTCTCCTTTTGGCTGTTTAGGGCTTTATGTGCTTGCTTGGTCATGAGTAATATAGGTTGCACATGAGCTTTGCTGATTTCTGATTTGTTCAATATGCTCATTGTTATTGTTCCAATCACAATCTTTTTTAGTATTATTTGAACCCAATGAAGCTCTGTTTCACTTGGCCTTGTTTGGAGATTTGGTTATCTTTTTCTTATTTCAATTTGATTGCCTTCCTCCCACCAATTTGATCCCCTTTGAATAAAACGTGAAATGTGGCTTTCACTGGTTCATTTTTGTTTCTGTTCTCTATGCTCTGCTTTCTTGGTTATCCTCCTCTGTTTTCTGTGGGTATCCCGGGTGCATAACATTGTGTGTATCACCAGCTGAGGATGTTAGAGATTGGCTATGAGACATTTGGATATGCCAGTGAAGAAGTTGGTTCCCATGAAATTCCTTTCTACCTATTCCTTACACGTTTGCAGCCATCCACCTATACCCAAGCCTCTATCGGGCCTCTCGGTTATCTTTTTCATCTCTATGATTGCATGGCCTGCTTACCATGCTCCATTATGGGGAGAGATTAATGGAGGGATGGTTCCCGAAGTGAATGAAATTGATGGAGCTACGGAGGAGAATGAGGATAAGCACCTTATTCATGGAAATAGGTTCAGAACATCTAAAAAAGATGCTTTGAAAACACCCAAAAAGTGTGAACAGGTCAAGGATTCCTAGGACAAAGGTAAGCTTGCTGAATGGCTTCGCTACCACTCCACCAAGAGCGGAGATGAGCTAACCAATCATAGGGATTATATCACAAGAGAAAGCAAGAAAGCTATTGAGAGTTCTCAATTTCTTGAAAAGCTGAAAAAGAAAGGTTATGAATTTTTGTTCATGGTTGACGTCATTGATGAGTATGCAGTGGGGCAACTGAAAGAGTTTAAGGGGAAGAAGCTTGTCCCTGCAACCAATGAGGAACTGAAATTTGATGAGAGTGAGGATGAGAAAAAGGAATAGGAAGCTTTGAAGGAGAAGTTTGAGTGTCTTTGCAAGGCGATAAATGATGAGCTCGATGACAAGGTTGAGAAAGTTGTAGTTTTTGACCGTGTAGTGGATTCCCCATGCTGCTTAGTCACAGGAGAGTATGGTTGGGCTGCAAACGTGGAGAGGATCATGAAGGCCCAAACACTTAGAAACTCTAGCATGGCTGGTTACATGTCCAACACATTCTCCATCAAACCCAAATCTCATAATTGCTAGGAATTCAAGGCAGCTTCAAGTGCACTTCTAGCCCCACCTTGGTACCCTTCATACCCTACTTTTGCACCCAGGCCCATGCTTTGCATGACCACCTTTGGCTCGTAATCCCAACTATCGCAACTCATTTTTTTTTATTTTTTATTTCTTCATATTTTGATATCAAAATTATTTTCCAACATTCCAATTTTTAAATCCAAATTTCAAAACTTCAATTTTCGAATAATTCTTCAAAATTCTGATTTCCAAAATTCCAATTTTCACATTTATTTATCTAATCATTATTATTTTCGTTATTATTATTATTTTATTTATTTATTTATTTTTAAAATTCCATCTTTAAATAATTATTCAAAATTCCGATTTCCAAATTTAATTTCTAATTTCCAAAATTCCAATTTTCATGTTTATTTATTTAATAATTATTATTTCATTATTATTATTATTATTATTATTTATTTATTTTCAAAAATTCCATCTTTAAATAATTCTTTAAAATTCCGATTTCTAAATTTAATTTCTAATTTCCAAAATTCCAATTTTCACATTTATTTATTTAATCATTATTATTATTATTTCATTTATCTATTTATTTTTAAAATTCCATCTTTAAATAATTCTTCAAAATTCCGATTTCCAAATTTAATTTCTAAATTCCAAAATTCCAATTTTCACATTTATTTATTTAATCATTATTATTATTATTTTTTATTTTATTTATTTATTTTTTTTTAAACTTCCATTTTTAAATAATTCTTCAAAATTTCGATTTCAAAATTTAATTTCCAATTTCCAAAATTCCAATTTTCATATTTATTTGTTTAATCATTATTAGTATTATTTTATTTATTCATTTATCTATTTATTTTTAAAAATTTCATCTTTAAATAATTCTTTAAAATTCCGATTTTCAAATTTAATTTCCAATTTCTGATTTCCGAAATTCCAATTTTCACATTTATTTATTTAATCATTATTATTATTTTATTTATTTATTGTTAAAATTCCATCTTTAAATAATTCTTCAAAATTCTGATTTCTAATTTTCGCATTTATTCGTTTAATCATTATTTATTTATTTATTTATTTATTTTTAAAATTCCATCTTTAAATAATTATTCAAAATTCCAATTTCCAAATTTCAAAATTCTAATTTTCACATATATTTATTTAATCATTATTATTTTCATTATTATTTTTATCTTATTTATTTATTTAAAATTCCATCTTCAAATAATTCTTCAAAATTCCAATTCTTGAATTTAATTTTCAAAACTCCAATTTTCAAATAATTTTCGAAACTTCAATTTTCTAATAAGTGTCAAAACTTGATTTTCAAAAATTTTCTTTCAAATGGTTTTAAATCTTTTAAATTTATTTATTTAATTTGTTTATCCACCTAATTTAATTATTTTATTTATTCATATTTCATATAATAATTTATTTATTTATTTTATTATTTTACTTTATTTTATTCATTCATTTATTTATTTTTCATTATTATTATTGTCATTTTCTTCTTTCTTTCTTTTTCTTTTCTTCATTAAAATCCCGATTCACCAAAACCTGATTTTTTAATAGACTTGCTGCCATTTTTTTATTTAGGCATGCATATTGTGTTTTTCTTTGGGTTTTTAATAATTTTCTCGTTTTTCACTATTTTTAATAAGCATGAATGAATTTTTCATAATTTCAAAAGTATGGAATTTGTGATTAATTCATGCAAAATAAATTGGGCTTTGGTGGGGGCCCTACATATGATCTCTTTTAATTGTCAATTGTTATGTTTAATGAATATTATTTGATATTTGTATTGCTCTTTGATATGCATGTGATGATTTTATGTTTGAACTAACCTTGTTTCCATGATAGCGCACTATTACTTGCTGCCTAGGTACGCTCCCACTCCCACTTTGCTTATTCTTATGCATGATTTGTTTTATTATTTGAGCATTTCATTGGTATCCATTACTTTCCTAGTTAATTGCCATGTTTGTTTCACCTCGTTTAGTAGAGGTCGTACGTATACGGGCTTAAAGGGGTGCTACAACTCACCAATGTACTTTCCTAATAAATAACCTGACCCCCGGACCAAACTCTATTTTTCACAGACCCGTTTTTCCTTTAGGAGTCATACTTAGGGTTTTTCTTTCTTATTTTTTTCCCTTTAAAAATAAAACAAAAATAAGTGGCAACTCTAAGTCTTTTTCTAAAAATCAAAATTTCACCATATAAATAAAAAAACGAGTCATGCCATCAAGTGGGAACGCATCATGCAAAATGCGAGATCTACAAAAAGGCGATTCCACTAGGGATTAGTAGAGAGTCAAACTTGAACTCAAGTTGAGGCAAATGTGACGTTTGATTAGTCGGTTGATGGATACCTTCCCTTTATGCTTCTCTATGCTTGAGTGATCATAGCACATTGAGGATTTTGATGTGATGATTTTCTATGCTTGATTGCTATATCAATTTGTGACATTGGCATGCTGATGATATTGATCGATTCTACTCTTACCATGATTATTCTACTCACTTCGACATGTACATTCTTCTTGATGCTTATCTAATTCATCTTGACATGATTGATTATCTTAGTTGTATATTATCTTGATTATCATGGAGCCTGTTATCCTTGTTTGATATTCATCTCGATTATCATATTTCTGCCTAACTTGTGTGTAGATATGAGTGATATACATATGCTTTGCATGACTGTCTGTTGCATGACTTCTCTCATTCCTTGTGATTGCATGAGTTGCTTGTCTGTGCGGGACACACACCTATCCCCTTATGTCCAAGTTCCTAGTCTTGGTCGAACTAGTTTCCCCTGATCTTGTATTTGATGTGAGACTTGCTTCTTTGTTTGCTCTTCGACTGAGCTAGTGATTAGGAGTAGGGTCTAGCGATGGGCTATATTTATGTTTGGGAGCATTTTGGAGGTGGCCAACACATTGATGTTGATTGAAGTCCAACCTTTGAATAATTGTATAGCCCAGAGCTAGATTTTAGGATATTTGTGTGGTTAGTGTGTTTTCTTCTAGTTCCATAGGATTTTTTTAATGCACCCACACCACTCATTGTACACCTTAGATCGTTGATGAGTGACCAGAGTTGTGAAATACGCCAACCATTAGGAGAGCCTTCACCATAGGAAACCCCTTAGAATGTCGAGGTAGTGCATGTGTGGAGTTGATGATCACCTTGCATGGAAACGCCTCGTTTCTTCGGAGGCATGCAGAAGGTTGCGTATCGCCGGACGGTATGATCACTTCTACTAGGAATCCTTTAAAGTCCACCATTTTTCTTTTTAAAGCGGCCTTGACTTTGTAGGTTGAGCCTTAGATCATTCGACCAGGACTTCATTCCCTACACGTGGGTGCATCTGAGGGCCTTCAGAGCCTCTTTAGTTACAGTTCAGATCCAACACTCCCTCTTTTGATCTCTAATCGAGAGTGATTAGATATCCGTGCGAGTTTGAGTATCAGTTGGACCACTCCTTACTGTATAGTTTTGGTTTCTTCTTGTCGCTCGTTGAGTTTAGCATACTTTCTCCTTAGGGCTTTAGATAATCTTCTTTTCTTGATTTGACGCATTATTTTGATTTGTTGTCACTTTTTGCTTGACGTATTGGGATATGCTCATTGATCATGCTCACTTTTTTACATTCTCTACCTGTCATGGGCTCAATACTTCATTTTTTTGGTCGATTTGCCTAATTTTGTTTTCAACCCGATATTTTTATTACAGGAAGGTGAAAGACATGTTTTCACATTTGCCCATTTTTTGAGAGATCCACCTTGATCACTTTATCATTTTTTTTTTATAGAGCTTGGGTTGAAAGTGAATTAAGGATATTTTTTTATAGATTGAGTATCGATCTTGTGATAGTGTTGTTCTTTGCACCTCGTTCATTTTCTTCACACCTCATTCATTTTTTGAATCATTGATAGAAATTCTTTAGTCATATTTGTAGTCATTTCACGCTGGACACTCCTATGACTCTAGAGTTTCTATCGTATATCCAAGTTTTGATTGTCACCATAGGACTGTGTATCACACCTTGTCATGCACTGGGTTGTGTTGTATCATGCATTGGTCATTGTTTGTTGCATCTTGTGTCGTTGCATGATTCGTGTTTGAGTCATTTTGTTTGGTTTTTTGTAAGAGTCTATTTGTAGTCCCAGTCTTAGTTCAGTGCCCTGGGTTGAGTTAGAGAGAGGTTGATTTGTATCATTGAGCTGCTATAGACGAATTCACAATTGGTTTCGGTTGGTTAGCTTACCACTTATGTGGCTTTGATTTAGGAGGCATTGACCAATTTGAGTTAAAGGATGGATACTTAGTAGAGTAGGCATGTAGTGCTCGAGGACACACCATCTGGTTTAATGCCACCACTTCTACCTTTTCAAATGCCAGCTACACAAACTTTGCATTCTATTTCACAAGATCAGGTTGTTGTCGTTTCACCCATTGTCATACTAGTTACCGTTATTGAGGATCCTCGCTCTCATATGGACAGACTCGAGCAGAGGATTAGACGAATGAGAGATCTTGATGAGACAATTTCTTGGGATGACACTGATGATATGCCAGTGTCCACTTTGCCATTCGATTTTAGGATGCCTAAGATAGAGAGATATACGGGTGTTGGATGTCCTCGTATTCATCTCAGACTTTACAACGCAGTTATGAGGGCTCTTAGTCTAGATGAGGCACATTTTCTCACTTTGTTCCCATTGTCATTAAGCGGCACAACACAAAGATGGTACGCTTCATTAGAGTTATCTCGTTGGAGGACTTGGAAGGACTTAGCACAAGAGTTTCTGAGATAGTATTCATTCAGTAGTGATACGAGCATTACATGTAGAGGGCTTGAGTTTCTTAGACAGGGATCAGATGAGTTTGTTTCTTCTTTCATCTCTCGTTGGAGGGAGAAGACTACGGAGATGATTGAGCGACCTATTGAGAGAGATCTGATGTGCATGTTTTTAAGGAGTTTGCAACCTAGGTTTGCTCGACATTTGATAGGGATCCCTTTCCAGGATTTTAGATCATTGGTTCAGGCTTTGTTCGATGTAGATGATGACATATCTAGAGGATTATGGTTAGATATTACTCTTTCCCCAGATACTAAAGGGAAGAGAGTTGTTGGATCATCTAAGAGCTATGGAAGCGTATGTTCTGCGAGTTTTCAACATCGATGACTTGGTTATCATCCCTACGCTAGATCATTGCAGATACTTAGGAGTGATTTCCCACCCTCACAACATTGTCATCCTCAGTCAGTTCAGTAGTATCCTTCTATGCATTCTCATATTGCCATGGTACGACCTTTATTTCAGTTTCAACGTCCACAGACTAGTACCCCATGACATGAGCAGTCTCGTCCCCATCGGCGACATTAGAGGACTTATTCTGATTTGGGGATGCCTTTGGATAGAGCTTTCGAGCAACTCAAAGTTATTGGTTTTTTAGTACCATTGGCCTCTACGCCGCTCCCAAGTACTTTGTTTCCACGTTTTCGTGCTCATGAGTTCTGTGCATTTCACCATATGACAGGCCATTGTACTGATTATTGTGTTTCTCTACGTCATACCATATAGGATCTTATTGACAGTGGTGCGGTTAGATTTCCTGTATCGACCACAGATACCGATCTTGGTCCAGATATGACTACTAATTCCTTTCCAGCCTATTCCACACATGCAGTTCCTTCTTCTTCAGGCTTATACCATCATGTTTTGGACACCTAGGGCACTGATATTCACAAGACACTTTGATATTGCAGACCTTGTTGATATATTTAGGGATTATATTTTATGTTGGTCGTTTGAGTTTTTTTTCCCTGTTATTTTATATTTGAGTTTTGTTTTACAATTAGTGATTCGAGTTTGTACCCCGTGTTTCGAGAATAGGCCTTATCGTCTTGTTGTTTTGCATGATGTACTCTTGTTTCACTTAGTGATATTGTTGTTTTTTTGAGTATGTGTTTCTGTTTTTTTTTTTATTATTATTATTGTTTCATATCATGCATTTTATATGTTGTTATCTTGAGTAGCATTATGTGTTGCATTGTTTTGTCTCTTGCATGTGTTTGTTTTAGAGTCTTGGACAATATGAGTACTGTGACTGGTTCTCGAGCAGAGATTAATGGCATGATGGTTATGATACAGAGTACATTGAGATTAGACTTCTTCAACTGAGGTTCACCATGTCGGACGAGATTGCACCAATTACACTTACTATTCTTTATGAGATGATGACGGATTTGACACGGAGGATTGAGCTTATTTTGTCTGAGTATCCATCATCATCAAGAGGAGCTCCAAGAGTAGTGATGCCTTCATTGCCACATTTGACTTCACCGACATCTGTTACTTTGGGTGCCTCACATCCACAACCTCGCCCACATTCAATGTTCCAATAGCATTCCTCATCCATTACATTGGCTACATTGACACGATCTCTATCCCAACTTCACCCTCGTCGACGATGTCGGAGATCCTTTTCAGACTTAGGCATACCCTTGAGCAGAGTTTTTGAGACTTTCCAGGCCATGGGATTTTTAGCCCCTTTGGCTCCCAGGGCGCTTCCAGATCCTGTGCCTTCACAGTTTCGACTTGATTTATATTGTACGTATCATCAGTCGCCAGGACATCACACTGATCATTGCACTACTCTACGACATGCCATACAGAACATTATTGAACATTCTCAATCCGATATTTTTTTTATTCCTGTCTCAGCTCAAGCCATGCATGCAGACACCCCTTCACCAACAGTCCCTAATCTTATTGACTTGGGTGATTGACTCATGATTGGCTTACTTTGGTATGGTGGCACTCAGATTTTGTTCCCTTTATGGCTAAAGATGTGATGACAGGACCAACCACTGTTTTTGTTTTTTTAGTCTTGTTTTACTTTTGACATTTAGAGACTATAACTCGATTCTTGAGCATTGTCTTTGTTATCCTTCTTTTTGCATGATGTACTCATCAGTTATTCTATTGGATGTTTTTTCCTTTATGTACATATGCTTGTGTTTTGTGATATGATGTATTGTATTTTTTACTTGAGGCATTTATTCATTTGCACATTGTTGTCTTGAGGCCTGACCTATCATGGAGAATTTGAACTTATTAGCCTAGGATTGGAGATTTGACTTAGGGAGTTTGAGATTGTGACCCATCCTCTTGTGATCAGAGCAGTGCCTTACTCACTCTCACACCTTGACTTTGCTTTGACCTACATCCACCTATTGTGAGTTTTACACAGTATCACCCTTGATACCATTACATGACCTTTCCATTTCAGCTTTTCTAGCTTTGCACATCCCTTCTTGGATCCGACCAGGTAGAGTGTGAGAAGTTTGAGCCTAGGGTTGATCTTGCATGGTGAGGGATGGCTTATGATCTTTGGATGACTTACGATGTGAGGATTAGTCGATTGCCTGATGGGACTATCACTTATTTTGCTATGAGTATAGAGATTGATCTTGTATGATGAGAGTTGGCTAGTGGTGAGCAGTTGTGCCTGATGAGATCATCATTTACTTTACTTTGAGATGATTACCTTTGAGATTATTGTGAAGCATTTGGAGTATGGTTCGATGCACGATTCCAGAGGGTTGACATGGTTATATTAGATAGACATCGATCTTCAGTATTGATCATTTGAGGGTTTGAAAACACGATGTTTGAGACCATGGTTGCAGGATGGGTGACCTTCATTTCGGTTAGCTGATACCCTATTACCTTTATTGACATCAGAACTATTGCTAGCCCTTTGAGTTTCACATGAGCATTATAGTTTTCTTTTTTATAGCCTTGCTCACTTTTTACACTCAGATAGGAGCCCTTCGGTGTATATATGCTTTATTTAGGAGTCTCATGAGCCACGAACTTATTGACTCATCTTCTTCACTATTTTGTTGTCGTCCTAACATCATACTTCATTGTTTATATCTTTTGTTTCATTTTTTGTCTTTGTCATCGCATTTCTTTCTATGCCATGAAGGATAATATTTCACATTTCAGTGCATGGAAGACGATCATGTCTCATTCCACTCCTATCTCATGGACATTGGTTTGGAGATCCTTAATTGAGAAAGTCATTTTGTCAGAGAGGGTTTGTACATATCATTGTTTGAGTGTATGTTAATTTCATTATGTATTCTTAGTGGAGTTCATTTGTTTGATATTTAGAGTATGCGCAAAAAAAAAAAGAAAAAAAAAGGTAATGAGTACATGTATTTATTTATGTATACAATGTCATTCTCCATTGAGTGTAGATATTGGTCATTGATAGCTATTCTTTTAAGTCAGCTGCTTATGAAAGTTCGTATGTGAGCTTTCAGAGACCCACATTTCTTTGTGCCTATCTTGTTATGTATTTTACGTGTGAGAGACAAGTGACCTTTTCCTAGGGACTCCAGATCTTTGTCTTCTCCATCATTACATACATTGGCGATTTGACCATTCTCCATGACTTGATTTGAGTGGATTAGTGCTCATTCATTTTTCGTCAATTTATTTGTTCCTCTCATGGTATTTCATTCACCTTGCCTACATTGTTCTTTGTTCATATCGATTTACATTTCGTGTTCAATATTTTCCACACATCATTCTTATACATTCCATCAACAATTCAATATTCTTCATTTATTCTATTTCATCATTGATACATTTATCTTGGATTCTTTCTTCCTCACTGATATATTCATATTGGATGTCCACAGATCCATGGTTTGCGAGACTTTCTACACATACTACATTTTATACACGAGGGTATGGGGTTTTATCATTGGGATTATTGAGTCTAGTTTCCATTCATTTCTTTACCTTGTTACCCTAGCCTACATTACGTCTTGAGTCTTAAGACTACCTTGAGGCCATGACATCACACATTGTGTTTGATAGCTCTTATGTGGGGATACTTGGGATTGGTTCACTTTGATTATGATGGTTCAAGAGTTGTGGTATGACCCTACTGTAGACCTGCATTTTTCACGTGCGCCCCCACTTGATCGGCGAAACTCGCTTTTTATTTGGTGAAAAATTAATTTTTGGAAAAGTCAGAGTCGCCACTTATTTTATTTTATTTTAAAGGGAAAATAAAATAAGAAATAAAACCTTAAAAAAATGACTCTATAATTTTTGGAAAAACGTGTCTTTGAAAAACCCGAATCTAGGTCCAGGGATTAGGTTACTTATTGGGAAGGTACTTCTAAGAGGTAGCACCCCTCTAAGCCCTACAAAGGTCTCTATTAACTAAGTTGAGGGAAATGGAGCAATTAATTGACTAACTAAGGATACCTAGATAGACTAAGGTGATTTAAAAAAATACTATGTCAAATAAGATCAAATTACAATAAAGGAGAGTTAGGGTGCGTACCTGAACCACTTCTTAAGTGCTATCAAAAGATGTACATCAAAGGTTAGTTTGAAAATGTGATACAACATTTGTTTTATCCAAGCAAATCAAGCATGTATCTGAACACCCAAGAATCACATCATGTATGGATATAATCACCAATAGCATATGTGCCCACATAATTCTCAAAAATAGGTGAGGAGGAGCGTACCTGGATAGTAAGTTAGTACTCCTCTATGGGAAACAAGTTTGCTTAATAACAAATGTGAAATAATCTCACGTACCACAAAGAGGAAGCACAATTAATCAAATATCAAGCAAACAATATTGATGAGAATATCATGGATGTCGGGGCCCCCACCAAAGCAATTACTTTTGCATGAAGCGATTCTATGAATTCCATTATTTGGAATCATGAAGTTCATTCATGCTTGTTGAAAATCGAGAAAACCAGGAAAAATAGTTGACAATAAAATAATATAGTGAAAATGCATGCTTGGAGGAAAGTGGCAGCAAATTTATTAAAATCTGGGTTTTAGTGACTAGAAGGGCTCTAAAGATGGATTTTTCAAAGCTGGAAATGCTTAGTTGTAAAAGGATTCAAAAATTCGATTTAAAACAGTAAATTTCCAATCAAAGAAGCAAAGAGAGGAGGAAGTGTGTGTAGCAAGATAGCCATGCTGGAAATAGAGTCTGGGAGTATGAAGGTGCTAGTGATTCAGCTGTTGATACTTGCATGAAAAGACCCTTGTAGATTACTATAAAAAGGGCCAGTTTAGTCCTCTGGCGGACTCTGAAGCTGGTCAGACATCATCTCTGAGTCTACGATATGATCGGAACAAAAAAAAAAAAAAATATCGTGGCAACCAGACTCTCTGTAGAATCAGTGAGAGTATAGAACTTCCAAATTATACGCTTCAGAATTACCTCCTCAATTGATCCAACACTTATAACACAAAAAGTTCCTACCCCTTTCTCTTGCCCTATATGATGGGTCTGATCCTCTGCTTGTTGATCCATTTGAGAGTTCCAATTGCTGTCCAAAAATTATCAGTGTCTGCTATTTGTAAGTTCAGACCAGGACCTCCAGCACGAGTGCTTAAAAGAAACATGAAGTAAGGAGAGTCCGGAGCATTAAATTACTTTAGCTTGGTCCCCTTTTCCTCGGTCTTCGTTGAACCGTCCAATCTCAGATACTTGAATTCATTCGTTTGTAGATAGACTTCTAGAATGTCCATAAGGCGAGTCATCTGTGAGTAAAGCTGCACTCTATGCCCTGCTTTCTGAAGTTTTGGGAGTAAACTATCAAGTAGCTTTAATTTCCCCAATGCTCTAACCATTTCCTCATTTTTCTGCCAGATATTATAATCTCCAACAATTAGGCATGGGTGGTTACAACACTTTCTGAGTTGCATGGATAGGTTCTGTAAACCTTTTGACCTCCCAGATCCAGTATCCATTCCAACCCTGCCCAATTCTGTTACTTGATGATAATATGCTTTCTGCCAGGCTGACGTGTCGCATTTCAATATGACCTGGGTTTTCCCAGGAAGGTACTTTTCCACCTCATCTTTCTTCATCCTCGATATGAATGACCTTATAACATGATGCAACCAGTGGATGATCAGTAACTCTTCTTCATCTGTAAGAGAAACATCGGATAGATCTGCAAATGGTGCATTAAACCACTCCTCGAAATTCGTAACTGAATTAAAAAATGTTCGGAAGAAGAAAATTAAGCAGAGACCATAATTCCTGTAAGCTATCCTATATCAGGGTATTAGTTGATAGAAGTCTACATTGAATCTGATAGCTTGAGACAAAAGTCCTGCTGGGATTGATTCTGCAACTCAGAAAGTTGAAACTGGTCAGAAACTTGTGAATTCAAAATTTCATTATGGCGTTCTCCTCCAAGCTTAGCCTTTGCTTGATTGCTTAGATCGGATGTCAGCTAGAAACTGACTAAAGGCATCATTCTTTATCAAGATCTGGTGCTGCTGATTTGATGGTTTTTATTGAGGTTGGCGTGGAACGAACTATTGTTGAAACTGATGAGATTGTTGCTGAAATTGTTATTGTCATCTCTTTGAAAAGGTCCCTGTTTCAGAATAACATGCATTTTGAGTCCACTTGCAAACTAACCTCTACGAGCTTGTGAATTTGACAGCTTAATTCCTAAGTGATTCACACAATTTCTAACTCCCACTACTGATTTTTCCATTTTCCGTACTCCTTGCATAGAGCTTCTTTAATGTTCCAAAGCCTATTCAGGACTTATTTCAAATGCAAACAAAATAGAGAATCGTGACCTTCAATTGATACCTGCGTTCAGAAGCTACAACTGGGGATCCCAAAATCATCTAGACATATGTCACAACCCTCACTAGGCACCTTGGCAATTTATTGGCATGTCTTAAAGCTCTTTATTGACACTTAAAACATAACCAGAAACAACTTTTCCTACTCCACAACGCTTTTGGAATTCTTGAAGTTTATTAGGTTCACATGAAGTGTCAAGTAGAAATAGCTGAGCCTTAATATGACGCGATATTGTTAACCAGATCCATTTATTTTCCACTGTATACACATAACCAGTTACCCGTTGTCCAGTTGAAATCCTGAATTCTACATCCACAAGCTTGTTCTCAATATCAATGGAACCTGTAAGCATCTTCGGTTTGATTGGAGATCATCAACGTGAGGACAATCAAGTTAACGTGAGTTATTTGATTCATAATCATAATTTGAGAGGTTGGGATGCAAGTCTTCAATTTTGCTTTAGCACAGAATTTTAATTTTGAACATAAGAAAGGAAGGGCAAATATTGTTTCAGCGTTCTGTGCACGGGTAGCCGCCAGGAACTCCATTCTTTTATTAGAAACTAAGTCTTCACCGAAGAGTGAGTGCTATTGGAACATTAGAATTCCTACAATAAAAAAAAAAAAAAAAAAAAAAAAAACTTAGCATTCTGGACCTATTTGGCAGTACATCTTCCTGCTGTAGGAAACACAGGTGATCAGAGGCCTTTTTAGCCATAAAAAGCAGTAGACTGACCGAACCATCCCATGTACATGTGGGCAGTTCACCAGAACGGGACTATAGGAATCTGGCCTTCTAAAGTATCTTTGCCATCGTTCCCGAATTCTGTGTATAACAGGGCTGAATGGTATTGAATAAATTTGAAGATCATGGTGCTGGAGGAAGCTTTTTCGATCAATTATCTCTCTCACATACTGCCATTCGAATGAACCCAACATCCATGCATGTATCAGTTATAGAACAATGTGAAAATTATGATTCCATTCTCTTATAAAAATGTTGATGCTCCCAGGGATATGACTTGGTTGACAGGAAATGAGAGAAGAGCCGAAACATTTATACACTCATCTACATTCTGGCACCATCCTTCTTAAATTTATAGCTTATTTATCATCTTTTGGTTAAGGTCTTTGCCTTTCCATTGCTCCATTTTCAGTTCTGAAATTTTATTAAATCTACTATGAACAATGGTTTTGGTGAAGGACATCTTCTCAATCAAACTTTGAGTAGCTAAAGGATGGCTTGCCAATGCTTTCATAATATGCATAACACTTCCCTCAGTCCTTAGTTGGCGAACTCATGCTACATCACCATCATAATCTTTGTCGGCTAGAGATAGTTCTTCCTTATCAAGAGTCTTTTGCCTTTGATTAGCATCACTGGGATCCAGGAGAGAATTTAGAATATGAATGTGACAGCAAAAAATTCCAGAATCAAGGAGAGATTACTTATCAATAGGCCCAGATACAAGAACTTCCACTACATTTAACAAATTCGAACCAGGGTTGGTGCTATCCTTTGCAACTTCAGAAAAATTTAGCATTTTCACAGCATTCAATGATCTTATTTTGCTACCAATTTTCAACTTCTCAATATCTGTTGCAAATGCTCTTCCCACAACAAATGAGAATATTTGTGTTTCAACTAACATGGTGACTAATTGGGCTACACTAGCATGTTGCTTCATCAATCTCCTATTTCTTCAATTGAATAACAGCACTTCTCAACTAATCTCCTTCTTCAATACTCGAGCCAAGCATCAATTCAATCCCCCTAATCCCTAATTCAGATAATTTCGGACTCTCCTTTTGCTAATGCAGCCTCATCCTTTGGATATTCCTTTGCTTTGAAAATTTTCTTCTGCAGAATTCCCCATATACACTGTCCAAGCTGGTAACGGCTGCTCGTTACCTTCTGCAGTGTGTGTGTTAACAAATGTCTGAACCAAGTTTGAGTACACTGACAAAACCTGGGGTTTACCTAGATTTTCATGCAGGTAAATTTCCAGCAAGGAAAGGACATAAAATTTTGAAGAGGATAAGTTGTGAATGAGCTGTCCTACCCCCAGCTTGGTTCTTGTCATTGGCCATATCCAATCCCAGAAAATTGGAGCTTTCGATCTTTACCATATCCACCAACATCATGTGCATAGAGTCCCAGCTATGTATGCCGCCTGTCAAATACTCTCCAAGTGAACCCATCTCGTAAATTCCTTGATCATACACGCCATTTAAAGGCAATGGGTCAAATCCACTAGCCAATATTGCATTCTGCCTTGGTAGATTGCTTTCTATCTGTAATGACTTCTGGAGCTAGTTCTGTTTTGGGTACATTGGAGAGCTTAGACTAGGTTCTTCACTTCATTTTCACACTTAACAATACCTCAGTAAGCTGCAGAGCTGGATAACTTGGATTAACGTCTCCTAGTTCTTTACAATTTACTAATTCTGACTGGCCATGCATTGTCAAAAGGTATTTCTTTATTATGGCATGGAGGTGGTGAGGTGACAAAAGTGGGAGGAGATTGGTAGTGATGGACCCCATATGGCTGACCATCACATCCAACAATTGGAATTTGGGCACTGATCTGATCGCTGCTGCTTCGGAATTCTGGTTGTCATCTCCATGGGTTGAATGTAGAGACTTGTCTGAAGAATTCGAATGAAATCCGACATTATAGATGACTATAATGGTAAGTGAAATCAAATAGGAAGAGAACATTGGAGTCCACAAAATCCCTTTCTTTCCCCTGCACATTTATCATTGCAGTCCGGCAAACCACGTTCCTTCTCATTGGTATTTCTTCAAACAACTCCCGCGCTCCTCAATCTCCCCTCAGTGCACATACCAACACATCTCTATTAAAGGATCACAGGAACAAGAACTTTGTTCAATATAACCAGAGGATTTGCTGACGAGAAACACATCATAGAGCCATGATACCAGAACTCACGAGACACAATTTTGTTCAAAACAAAGTACCGAATCTGGTAGTTATGAGAAGTTCTTTAATTTCCATCCTAAAGTCTCATACTGATCTAAAATGCTTTCGGGAATTAGGAACGACGTCTCAAGAAAGACGCTCACAACTGCTTCAGTTTTAGAATCAATTTCTGGTTGTTATAAGGACGTTTCTGAATCGATTTCTGTTGGATGGAACAGAGTCTTCCTCTAGGATATCCATTGTCCTTGCTAAATTGTTGCCTGGAAGAACCTGCCTTTGAGAAGTATTCCTCGACTTCAAATGAGATTGGTTCTCTTTCTCTAAAACCCACCAAAGACCGGTGGACACGAGTTCTTTTTCTTCTCACCAAAGCAATGAAAAATTCTTCATTTCTCCCTCCTGTTTTGCGACAACAACGTGCTTTTGAACAACACCACTGTAAAAACTGTAGATTTTCTCATTATTGGTCCATCTTCTAAGTCTGCACGACCACCATCTCTCATTTTTCTCAAAACTGGTACCAAAATCAGCATCAAAAGCAGCCAAAAGAACCTCAAACAACACCACACAATGCCATAATCAAAACTTCCCAAAAACTCATTGGTCGCAACCATTCTCCATGATATTTTTCCTTGCGGGTCCAGAATCTCATCCCCAATTGCATCTCCTCATTATTTCCCATCTCTTTCCATAATCCCCAAAATTTCTGAATCAACGTTGTCAATGTTTTCCTTGCTTTCAGATTCACGCATCGCTCCGTAGAACTGATTAGAACTGTTACTGAAGGTGAATGACCCAGGTTGTATCTGACTTCTAGTCTTTAGGATCACGACAATAGTACCAGAAGGCTTAGAAAGGTCTAGGATATTTGAATGCCATATTATGCTTATCCGAATGCAGAAAAAAAAAACAGACTGTCCTTTTTCCCATGATTTTTTAAGTTTTAATTCCGAAACTGAGAACAAATCTTGAAGGCTGGGAATGAGGCTTGTTGAGGTATGGGCTAGAAATATAAGAAAACAACAAAACATATAGAAAGAGGACCAACAAAAGTCACAGTTTCACATTTCAATCCATTAGCTTAAAACAGTGATTCAGAATAAGATTTGAATAAAAACAGGATGCGATTTCTACCATCGAATCCGAAGATGGACACGTATGCAATTTATTTTCAGATGGGATCAATGACATTAACAGAATGAAGAACATATCAAACAGACAAAGATCTAATTTCAACATAGCAATTTGTGGCCCTTTCCGTCCACACCAATCAACAGTCCATTAGATATTCAGAAGCGAACACATGGAGAAATTGAATATGGGTAAGAATTCCAAGAGTAACAAGAAGCATACCTGGACGAACTTGGTTGCAATTGCTCATTTCCGCTTCCTGTGTGCTTCTTCTCAAGATAATCCCAGAATTCCTGGTTCCTCTTTCTTTTCCCCTCATCTTGTCACTCGTTCCTCATCAAGATCCTCTCCTCTCTTCCGTTGCCCCTATCTCCCTTAGAATCCTTATTTTTTAAGTATTTGTATCAGCTTCCCAAAAACTCAATCTGCTAAAGGAAATCCACTTTCCTTTCTTCTATTTCCCTTCCTTTTCGAAAATCAGAATGCTTCTCTCTTTCTATGTAGGATCTCCTCTTTCCATATGTATGCAACCATTTTAATCCTCTTTTCCTTCCAAAA
The DNA here is from genome assembly GCF_004353265.1 of Vitis riparia. Taxonomy (NCBI): domain Eukaryota; kingdom Viridiplantae; phylum Streptophyta; class Magnoliopsida; order Vitales; family Vitaceae; genus Vitis; species Vitis riparia. Next base: position 18,367,814 of record NC_048435.1, on the reverse strand, counting down.
ATATTTTTCTTACCTTCTTTGAGTGCACGTACCTTAGTGAGAGTTGATCCACAACTCCAATTCTCTTGTCAAACAATAAAAAACGAAAATAAAAGGAATAAAACTGAAAAGAGTTAGCAATCTTGCAACCTATAAAAGAATAAAGTAAAATAAAATGAATAAATAAAGTAAAACAAAATAATAAAATAAAATAAAATAAAATGGTCAATCCTATGCAGGCCATGCAAGTCATGCAACTATGTGAATCATGTAAGAAACGCTAAAAAATGTCTAATAGGCCAAGTGTGCCTAAGAAGGCCTAAGGTGGTGCCTAATGGGCCAAGGATACCTATATGGGCCTAGGTTGAGACTAAGTGGACCTAAGTCTAAGTGAGCCTAAGTCTAAATTAGGGTTGCCAAGAGTCACAACGGGGTGAGATGAATCTCTCAAACAAAGTCCTTAAGGTGGCTTAGAAAAGATAGATTACATGAGTAGTAATGAGCCACCAGGGAATTGCCATAAAGTATTGAACAAACACTTAATAGAACATGTGCTAGAAAGACAAAATTGAGGGTCTACACCTACACTGGGGCATAGCCACCTTAGAGAGTTTTTTTATCGGATATGTAGTCATTCTACTTGATACATTGCATTGGGGTGCACACCTTTCTTGGTCGAGGATTGATTTTTTTAGATGACCATTATGCCGAGGCATACTTCTCTCAGTCGATGATGGATTTTTGAGTCATGGCCATCCCTCGGAGGAGATTAGACGTCCTTTTTCACATTGGAGCATGAGACATGATTGGTATATTTCATCTAGTGTACCTTACACAGGGGCATACCCTTCTCAATCGATGATGGTTTTTGAGGCATAGTTGTTCCTTAGAGGTGATTAGATTCCTTTCACATTGGAGTATGAGATGTGGCTCGGTGATTTGATTGGATGTGTTTATACGGGGGCATAACCTTCTCATTGGTATTGATGGATTTTTTTTTGAGATGATTAGATCAGGACACAGGCACTTGTGAGAGAATGCAGAGAAGTTTAGTCAATTTAGAGATTGCCCTATACTAGGGCATAATTCTTTCATTGGCGATTGATCTTAGAGATACCGACTTACGTCTGGGCATGATCATGTCAGAGTGCATTTTTATTGAGGCATGCCACCTTGCTTGATCTTTTTCACATTGGGACATGCTCTTTCTTTAGAGGAGGTTAGATACTCTCTTCACGTTACCACAATGACTTTGAGGAGTGGAGATTCATTTTGATCAGATGATGTATGATTGGTTGTACTCTTCTCATTGATGTTTTCTTTGGAGATGCTTACAGTGGGGCATAGTCCACTCATCGGTGATGGATTTTGTGAGATGACAGTTTATGCCAAACACATATTTTCCAAATATTATCTTGTATTGAGGGTTTACCCATTTTGAGAGGATGTCTTCATACTGGGGCATAACCACCTTGCTGATTTTGACATTGAGACTCCACCTCCTGTTTATGATTATTGCTTTCGATGGATCATAGAGTTATTGACACCCTAGGTTCAATCTTCTCAACATCCTTGGTTTGACTTGGATACCCACTTTCCTTTGTTACACACCCATACATCCTACATTTGAATCCATTATACTTGCATCCATCTTATCAGAGCCTTACATCTTTTGATCCCACATATTTTATCATCTTACATGACCTTATCCCATTCTCTTGATCAGAGGAGGATACAGACTAGTCTTGAGCTTTATGGTTAAGTTTTCACATGCCTTTGGACATTAGGTTCAACATTTTCCATGATGGTAGGACCCATTAGATTGTTGATATATTTGTGATGATGTTTTCATGTTGATAGTTGACATGTCATGTCTTGACTTGCTTACATTTTAGACTTAGAGTCTTGATCAGCTTTTGTTTGGTCCCTTGTTTTAGTTTTGCTGTGTCAACATAGTTTCTATGATGTATGGTCTTGTTTAAGCATTTATTCATTGATGTTAGACTTTTTCATTGCATCATCGTTGAGCATACCCTAGAGTGTTTTGTATGGTGACATTTTGTGTCTTATGTTGGTTACCATTTTATATTGGGGCATACCCCCATTCTTGATTTCATTAGATGTTTTGCAGATTTTTCTCACTACTGGATCTATTTCTTGATCTTTGCGAGTCGTCATACTAGGGCATATCCCTTTTAGCTTTTTTTTATTTATTGGGGCATACGCCCTCTTTGGGTTCATCATATATTCTGTTGATTTCATGATTGTTTGACCCATTTGTTGATACTTCCGAGTCTTTTACTGGGGCATACCCCTTTTTCATTGAGTTAATTATCCCACTCACTTCTTTAGGGTTCTTTTGGGCATTCCTGGTTGTAGACCACATTCTTTGTTTCTTATTTTTTCTTTAGGTGTTTTCGTTTGCAGATCGCATACTTTTTCTTTTCCCATTAGTTTGTTTAGGGTCATCCCTTCTTCCTTCAGCTTGTTTAGGGCATCCCCCTACTGTCGGTTTGTTTAGGGCATTCCCCCTTCCTTTAGTTTGTTTAGGGCATCTCCCTACAGTCAGTTTATTTAGAGCATCCCTTCTATAGTCAGTTTGTTTAGGGCATCCCCCAATCGTCAGTTTGTTTAGGGCATCTCCATTTGCTTCAATTTATTTAGGGCATCCCCCTATTGTTAGTTTGTTTGGGGCATCACCCGACTGTTTAGGACATTCTCCTTCATTCAGTTTATTTAAGGCATTCCCCTACTTTCGGTTTATTTAGGGCATCCCCCTTCCTTCAGTTTATTTAGGCCATTCCCCTACTATCAGTTTGTCTAGGGCATCCCCCTACCTTTAGCTTGTTTAGGGCATCCCCCTACTGTTAGTTTGTTTAGGGCATCCCCATTCTTTCAGATTCACCACCATAGATCAGACATCTATGGGCATTTTAAATTCACTGCCATAGATCAGACATCTATGGACATTTTAAATTCACCACCATAGATTTTCATTTATGGGCCTTGATTAGTTTTCACCACCATAGATCAGACATCTATGGCCATTTCAGATTCACCACCATGGATTTTCATCTATCAGCCTTGATATGTTGTTTCACCACCATAGATCAGGCATCTATGGGCATTTCAGTTTCACCACCATAGATAAGATATCTATGGGAATTTCAGCTTTCACCACCATAGATCAGACATCTATGGGCATTGCATTTTCACCACCATAGATTTTGATCTATGGGCCTTGATCAGTTTTCACCACCATAGATCAGACATCTATGGGCATTTAAGATTCACCACCATAGATTTTCGTCTATGGGCCTTGATCAGTTTTCACCACCATAGATCAAACATCTATGGACATTTCAGATTCACCACCATAGATCAAACATTTATGAGCATTTCAGTTTCATCACCATAGATTATCATCTATGGGCCTTAATTAGTTCTCACCACCATAGATTGGACATATATGGGCATTTCAGTTGATTTACCACCATGGATTGTCATCATTGGGCCTTTGAGATTATCACCACCACAAATTTTTATCTATGGGCCTTTGAGAGTTTCACCACCATAGATTAGCATCTATGGGCATTTCTATTGTATCACCACCATAGGTCTTCACCTATGGGCCTTCTAGTTTAGCGTTTAGAGTTAGCTTTTTAGTTTGGCTTCTAGAGCCATTATTTTCTTAGTATAGCGTTTAGAGTCAGTCTTGTCTTTTAGAGCCATAGTTCCTGAAATTCATGATCACTAGCATTACATGCTTTGTTCTCACAGTTTCACATTCCACCTTACTTCTCTCTTTGTTGCATTTGTGTTTCTCACTTCATTATGATATTCTAGAGTTTATTCTCATTTTTTGTGCAGGATATAGCTCTATGAGCTCGTAGCATGTGTCTTGATTGTATTGTTAGATAGTGTACACCTTGTGTCCTTATATGGTACACGTATGGTTTTTCCGTTTGTACTTATCCCTATGTTCCTGGGCAGTTCGACCATTACTCATCTTTGACATCGATCTTCGAGTCACTTCTGGAGACATTTGAGAAAAAGTCTAGATCCATAGCACAACTTTAGAGACATTCTGAGAGCTACCCTTCTTTTAGGATTTTAGAACCTTTTTTGTTCCTTTATTGGTTTGGGTGAGTTTGTGTTCTACTTGTGCACCTTTAGGGGTCTTTCCTTTTCTTCGGTAGAGTTCACTTCATTCTATTCACTATTCGCATTTTCTTTTCACTCTAGTGTTCATATTCCTTACACTCGTGAACTCTACCGAAGAGGGGCATATTTGTAAACCCTTTTGTGGAGAAGGCTTTATTTTTTTTATTTTTTATTTTTTATTTTTTTCTCACACCCGGATAGCTGGCAACTTGTTGTAGGAATGAGTAAGGGTCGGTTTCTTGAAGTGATGAAGGGCTGCATGGGATCACATCTATTTATGGAGGACTGCTTACCTCTACGCTCATGATGAGATATTCTGAACAGATGACATAGGAGTGGGGTGAGCAGAAAAGTGGGAGAAAGTTGGACAGAAGAAAATGGTGGAAATGGGAGAAACAGAGGGGGAGCTTTTCGAAGGGTGATATCCGAGGACTGAGAGAGAGCTAGGCAGATGAATGAGCTTTTCAGATGCAAATTTTAGGAGGGCTTGAGAGAAAAAGATATCTAGGAGATGGAATGAACAGGAGCTGTGGAGGAAAAGCATTGAGAAGTCCAACTATCTTTGCTTTGGAGGAGCTTTTAGGTAAGCTCACTATGCATATTTCGTTTTACTTTCACTACTAACATTTTTTTTTTCTCTTCTCCTTTTGGTTATTTAGGGCTTTGTGTGATTGCTTGGTCATGGGTAATATAGGTTGCACATGAGCTTTGCTGATTTCTGATTTGTTCAATATGCTCATTGTTATTGTTTTAGTCACAGTCTTTTTTAGTATTATTTGAACTCAATGAAGCTCTGTTTCACTTGGCCTTGTTTGGAGATTTGGTTATCTTTTTCTTGTTTCAATTTGATTGCCTTCTTCCCACCAATCTGAACCCCTTTGAATAAAACGTGAAATGTGGCTTTCGCTGGTTCATTTTTGTTTTTGTTTTCCATGCTTTGTTTTCTTGGTTATCCTTATTTGTTTTCTGTGGGTATCTCGAGTGCATAACATTGTGTGTATTACCAACTGAGGATGTTAGAGATTGGCTACGAGATATTTGGATAAGCCAGTGAAGAAGTTGGTTCCCATGAAATTCCTTTCTACCTATTCCCTACATGTTTGCAGCCATCCACCCATACCCAAGCCTCTATCGGACCTCTCGGTTATCTTCTTCATCTCTATGATTGCATGGCCTGCTTACAATGCTTTATTATGGGGAGAGATTAATGGAGGGATGGTTCCTGAAGTGAATGAAATTGATGGAGCTATGGAGGTGAATGAGGATAAGCACTTTATTCATGGAAATAGGTTCAGAACATCTAAGAAAGATGCTTTGAAAACACCCAAAAAGTGTGAACAGGTCAAGGATTCCTAGGACAAAGGTAAGCTTGCTGAATGGCTTCGCTACCACTTCACCAAGAGCGGAGATGAGCTAACCAGTCTTAAGGATTATATCACGAGAGAAAGTAAGAAAGCTGTTGAGAGTTCTCAATTTCTTGAAAAACTGAAGAAGAAAGGTTATGATTTTTTGTTCATGGTTGACGCCATTGATGAGTATGCAGTGGGGCAACTGAAAGAGTTTGAGGGGAAAAAGCTTGTCCCTGCAACCAATGAGGGACTGAAATTTGATGAGAGTGAGGATGAAAAAAAGAAATAGGAAGCTTTGAAAGAGAAGTTTGAGTGTCTCCGCAAGGCGAAAAATGATGTGCTCGATGACAAGGTTGAGAAAGTTGTAGTTTCTAACCGTGTAGTGGATTCCCCATGCTGCTTAGTCACAAGAGACTATGGTTGGGTTGCAAACGTGGAGAGGATCATGAAGGCCCAAGCACTTAGAAACTCCAGCATGGTTGGTTACATGTCCAACACCTTCTCCATCATACCCAAATCTCATCATTGCTTGGAATTCAAGGCAGCTTCAAGTGCACTTCTAGCCCCACCTTGGTACCCTTCATACCCCACTTTTGCACCCTAGCCCACGCCTTGCATGGCCACCTTTCGCAACTTTTTTTTTTTTTTTTTTTTTTTTTTTATTTCTTCATATTTTGATATCAAAATTATTTTCCAACATTCCGATTTTTAAATACAATTTTCAAAACTTCAATTTTCGAATAATTCTTCAAAATTCCGATTTCCAAATTTAATTTCCAATTTCCAAAATTCCAATTTTCACATTTATTTATCTAATCATTATTATTTTCGTTATTACTATCATTTATTTATTTATTTTTAAAATTCCATCTTTAAATAATTATTCAAAATTCCAATTTCTAAATTTAATTTCCAATTTTCACGTTTATTTATTTAATCATTATTATTTTCGTTATTATTATTATTATTATTATTATTTATTTATTTATTTATTTATTTATTTATTTATTTATCTATTTTTAAAAATTCCATCTTTAAATAATTCTTCAAAATTCTGATTTCTAAATTTAATTTCCAATTTCCAAAATTCCAATGTTCACATTTATTTATTTAATCATTATTATATTCGTTATTATTATGATTTCATTTATTCATTTATCTATTTATTTTTAAAATTCCATCTTTAAATAATTCTTCAAAATTCTGATTTCCAAATTTAATTTCCAATTTTCGAAATTCCAATTTTCACATTTTTTTTATTTAATCCTTATTATTTTTGTTATTATTATTTTATTTATTTATTTTTTAAAACTTCCATTTTTAAATAATTCTTCAAAATTTCGATTTCCAAATTTAATTTCCAATTTCCAAAATTCCAATTTTCACATTTATTTATTTAATCATGATTATTATTTTATTATTATTATTATTATTATTATTATTATTATTATTTATTCATTTATCTATTTATTTTTAAAAATTCCATCTTTAAATAATTCTTAAATATTCCGATTTCCAAATTTAATTTCTAATTTCCGAAATTCCATTTTTCACATTTATTTATTTCATCATTATTATTTTCGTTATTATTTTATTTATTTATTTATTTTTTAAATTTTAGCTTTAAATAATTCTTCAAAATTCTAATTTCCAAATTTAATTTCCAATTTTCGCATTTATTTGTTTAATCATTATTATTTTTGTTTATATTATTTTATTTATTTATTTTTAAAATTATATCTTTAAATAAATCTTCAAAATTCTGATTTCCAAATTTAATTTTCAATTTCCAAAATTCCAATTTTCGCATTTATTCTTTTAATCATTATTATTTTCGTTATTATTATTATTTTATTTATTTATTTTTAAAATTCCATATTTAAATAATTCTTGAAAATTCCGATTTCCAAATTTAATTTCTAATTTCTAAAATTCCAATTTTCACATATATTTATTTAATCATTATTATTTTTGTTATCATTATTATCTTATTTATTTTTAAAAATTCCATCTTCAAATAATTCTTCAAAATTCAAATTCTTAAATTTAATTTTCAAAACTCCAATTTTCAAATAATTTTCGAGACTTCAATTTTAAAAAAAGTTTCAAAACTTGATTTTCAAAAATTTGTCTTTCAAATGGTTTTAAATATTTTTAATATATTTATTTAATTTGTTTATCTACCTAATTTAATTATTTTATTTATTCATTTTTCATATAATAATTTATTTATTTATTTTATTCGTTTATTTATTTATTTGTGATTATTATTATTATTAGTATTATTGTTATTTTCTCATTTCTTTCTTTTTCTTTTCTTCATTAAAATTTTGATTCACCAAAACCTAATTTTTTAATAAACTTGCTGCCATTTTTTATTCAGGCATGCATCTTGTGTTTTTCTTTGGTTTTTAATAATTTTCTCGTTTTTCACTATTTTTAATAAGCATGAATGAATTTTTTATAATTTCAAATGCAATGGAATTTGTGAGATTAATTCATGCAAAATAAATTGGGCTTTGGTGGGGGCTCTACATATGATCTCTTTTGATTGTTAATTGTTATGTTTAATGAATATTATTTGATCTTTGTCTTGCTCTTTGATATGCATGTGATGATTTTATATTTGAGCTAACCTTGTTTCCATGATAGCGCACTATTGCTTGCTACCTAGGTACACTCCCACTCCCACTTTGCTTTTTCTTACGCATGATTTGTTTTATTATTTGAGCATTTCATTGGTATCCATTACTTTCCTAGTTAATTGCTATGTTTGCTTCACCTCGTTTAATAGAGGTCGTATGTATATAGGCTTAGAGGGGTGCTACGGCTCACCACCGTACCTTCCCAATAAGTAACCTGACCCCCGGACCCAGACTTGATTTTTCACAAACCGGTTTTTCCTTTAGGAGTCATACTTAGGGTTTTTCTTTCTTATTTTGTTTTTCCCTTTAAAAATAAAACAAAAATAAGTGACGACTTCAAGTTTTTTTCTAAAAATCAAATTTTCACCAAATAAATAAAAAAACGAGTTATGCCATCAAGTGGGAACGCATCATGCAAAATGCAGGCTCCACACATTCCCTTTCTTTCTTCATGGTCTAATACTAATATAAAAATCTTCACATATAATCTTTTAAATTACATGTGTTTTATTTTAAATTTATATAAACTTCTCTAATATTTTTCATTAACCAAATAAATTTTAAATTAAAATGTACTTGATATAAATAATTTATTAATTTTTAAAAATAATTTGAAACTCAAAAATCGATTTAATTAGTATTAAAAAGTCATGAAACTTAATAATATTAAAAACGCATAGACCAAAATTTATTTCAAATGTTTGGGTTTGTTTCTTCTTTATATATATATAATGTATTTTTATAAAAAAAAAAATTATTAGACAAATAAACTCCAAATTAAATAAGACTTAATACGTTGAATTCATTAACGAGTCTAATAATTGGTGTATAACAATTTTATTATTTCTCTTTTACATGGATTCATTACTTTTTTTTTTTTCTTCACTAGGCAAATAAATTTCAAATTAGAAAAAAAAAGGCTTAATGTGTTGGATTCTTTAACGAGTCTAATAATTTTTTAAAATAACTTAAAATTCAAATAGTGAATCAATTAATATTAGAAATTTATGGACAAAAATTGATTTAAAATGATTTTATTATTTATTTTCTAATTTTTTTTTTCACTAGAAAAAATGAACTTCAAATTAAACAAGACTTAATGCATTGGATTCATTAAAAAACCTAATAATTTTTAAAAGTAATTTAAAACTCAAATAGTAAACCAACTAATACTAGAAATTTATGAGCAAAAATTAGTCTAAATCATTGTATTGTTTCACTAGGTAAACAAACCCCAAATTAAACATGACTTAATTCATTGGATTCATTAAAAAGTATAATAATTTTTAAAAATAATGTAAAACTCAAATAATGAACCAATTAATACAAAAAATTTATGGATCTAGTCATTAAAAAAAATAATAGACCAAAATTGATATATTATGATTCATGACTTTACTGTTTCTCCTATACACAACTATATTTTCTAAATTTAGGCAAAGAAATTATAAATTAAGTAAGATATAATTAATAATTTAATTTCTTTAATGATTTTTATTTTTTATTTTTTATTTTTAAGAATAATTTTGAATTAAAAATTTGATCTAATTAATTACATATTAATTCAAAATATTCTAGAATATTATGTTCATAATTCAATACTAAATGTGTATATAAAATGAAAAACTTGACTCATTTATATGTTAAACTTTATTCATTATTCATTTTAAATAAAATATTGTTAAAACTTATTATTTTATATTGTTATTGTTATTATTATTCATTTTTAATAAAAAATTATGAAGATGTTAATATCCTTATGTTTTAACCTATACTAAAATAATGTATTTTTATAAAAGATATAACTTTTGATTTTATTATATTATTATTCATATTTTACTAAAAACTATTTATTTATTTTTTAATTTTTTGTAATTACAAAATTATTTTTATTTTTAATAAGACTTGAATTAAATTAAATTTATATTATGTAAATTGAATTTGCAATGTTTTTACAAAACCAAAAAAAAAAATTATTTTTAAAACAACTTATCAAAATAAATTTTTTGTTTTCTATCTTTAAAAACTGTTTTTATAAACAACTTGTCAAATACCTTTATTCTTATAAAACATTAAAAAACTGTTTTTTATTCTTTAATTTTAAAAATGTTTTTGGAAAACATGCCAAAACAAACCCTAAAATTTGAAAGCAAATCGTATTTAAAATTATGTTAAAAAAAAAAAAAAAAAACAAACACCACCTAAGTTCAATTGCTATAAAACAAAAAACTTTAAGTTGCAATTGCAAATGAGTTTACAAACTAAAACAAATGTCAAATAAAGCCTTTCCACAGTAAAAGACCATAACCCTGCATTGAGATGTAGACATATTTAACCCCCACCTTAAAATTGTATCTTCCTTTTTTCTATCTGTTCTATTTGCTTTTATTTTTTGCTTGACTCAAAATATTGATAGGGTCGAAACAAATTATAATTCTAAGCATTTTCTCCGCAAATGTAATCCTCAACGCTCAATAAGCTTATTCAATTAAGCTCTACCTACAAACTTTCTATATTTTATCCTAATATACATATATATTGTTTTTTTTTTTTTTTTACAAATCAACTCCTATATTTGCTTATGCTCTTGCAATATTCTCACATTTATATAGTATAAGTCATATTGTCCATTCAAAATATGATAAGTCCATTTAATTAAATTGTAATTACAAGTTCTATGTTTTCTACTATTTGATGTGAACTTGCTTACTAATAGGTGTTACTAGAGAATATGAACTGGCTTACTATGTTTCCAAAGAATGCTTTACTACTTTATATGGACTTGATTAGTAATAAATACCTTTCCCTAGACATTACTCTCTTTATCCCCCAATTTTGCATGATTTTACATTGACTAGCTTGATATTAATGTTTTGAGTGTCAACCCCATAATTTTTTCCCACAATTTCTGTTTTATTGAGCTATCTATCTTATATGAGAAAGTGGTACATTAATGTGGTGTAATCATCCATTCATATTTGTAATCTCTCCAAGAATTAATTAATTATAAAAATAAATAATATGGTAAGTTATCTCATGATCATTAACATACTAAAACAAATGTATCTATAAATTGTAGAAAAGTAAACTTTCTTTGTGTTTGTCTTTCTCCCTTCATTTCTTTTTCCTCTATTTTACTATTATTTTGGCATGGATAATTTTTTCTTTCTTATAGAGTATTAAATCTAGGAAATTAAATTAAGGGGACAAAAAATGTTTAAAACTCCTCATGTAATCTTAAATAACCATAAAATCCTTGAGTAATCCTTTTGGGAGCGCCTACTTCATGTGGCTCTACCACTTGTTAAGATTGTCAATGATCCTTGTAATCTGCTTGATAATTTTTTTTCCTAATTTAGATAAAATATAGGTGTACAATAGGTGTGAACAAATCAATTAAACTTGATTGTAGGGATTGATTTTAAGTTCCCTGATTATAATTTCTATCTATATAATAAAAAAATAAGAATGAAAAAAATTCTTCCCTATTTAGTATCAGAGCAAGATTTCAAATCTTTGTAATTCTTCCCCTCTCAATATCAAAATGAGCGAAAAAATATTCAATCGTTTAGGATGAAATTAATCTAAAGGCATTTTCAATGCATGAATCATACTAAATCAAATTATGATGTTTAGTCCCCGTTGATGGAGATGCATATTTCTAAGAGAGAGAAACTCTCCTACATTTGTGGCAAGAGAAAATTACCTACAAAATCGAAAGATGGACATGAGAAGTAGTATGCTGAAAATCAGAAAATCAAGAGGTGGCTATTGATGTCCACGACTCCAAAAATTATGAAGCGTTATTTATGCTTTACCCACTACCCATGAAATTTGGAGCTCTCTATTCAAGGCCTTTTATGATGGAAATGATGAATTATAAGTTTTCTCCTTGAATCAAACAACCTTTACCGCTGAACAAAGTGAAAAATCTCTTTGAATATTATGGAGTGTTGATTGAAAATTTTTAAGCATTAGGCCATTGCGATAAAGTTGACATAAAGGATGTCAATGACATTGTAGTGTACAAGAAATCTATTGAATAGCTAAGGGTACACATATTTCTAGTTAGATTTGATGGTGATTTTCAACAAATACCTAGAGAGATTTTGTGCAAAGAACAAGTTATAGATTTGGAGGAATGTTATTCTCCGATTCATTGTGAGGTAGTACAACACACCACTTTGAAAGGCAAGTCCAAAAACTCTTAGCTTCCGTTATAGTAGCTAGAAATTGGTTTAACCAAAAATGATCTTCTCAAAACCAACAAGATGAACGAAGCCCAACCATCCTAAAACCACCAATGGTGTCAAAAAGTCTACCTACAAATTCACTCATTGTAATCAAACTAGTCATACCAAAAATGGATGTTTTGAGCTTGTGGAATATCTAGAATGGTGGGATTATAGTCGTGATCCACAAAAATGGAATTCTAAAGAGATCTCTACTACCACGATTGTTGAAAGAAAGACTAAGGATGAAGTTGTTGAAAAGGCCTTAGCATTGGTAGTAGTTACAAACAATGATAATGAGGTTTTAAATATGTCCACAGTTGCTTCTAATTATGCATGGATAATTGATTATGGTGCTACATATGATAAGATATTTGATTCTAGATAAATTTCACCTCTTAAACTGTCTTCACAAAAAATTGTTTCTATTGCCAATGGTACTTTGACCCCAATCATTGGGCAAAGATCCTTGACCCTTACCGATGCTTTGAATTTAGATTCTATTTTAGTTATTTCATCTTTGGATTATAACCTCGTGTTCATTTTCCAAATAACCATGACCTTGTCTTATGTTGTAATTTTTTATCCTAAATTTTGTGTATTTAAGGACATCTGCACAAGGCAGATGATTGGTTATGGTATTAGGCGGGGGAAGTTGTATTACTTGGACTTGATGTCAAAGAGTTCCAACAAGCTACGTCAAGCTTTAACAATGGATAACTCTAATGGGTAGAAGAAGAAATCTGACATTTGGTTATGTCATTGACATTTGGGGCATGCTTCCTTTGGTTATTTGAAGAAATTATTTCCTAGTTTATTTGCAAAATTTGATGTTTCTAGTTTCCACTATGATGTTTGTGAACTAGCAAAGAGCCATCGTGCTTCATTTCCCTTAATTTTGAATAAATGTCCAATCCCTTTTATGGTTATATATGATGGTTTGAGATCCATCCAAAGTCCCTACTTTAGGTGGATCATGTTGATTTAAGGTAGAAAGCAACTATGAACAAAGAGATGAAATCCTTGCAAAAAAAAGAAAGAAAGAAACCTAGGAACTCATTGATCCTCCACTAAGAAAGAAACTAGTTAAATTATTAGAGATTTATACTATGAAGTATAAAGAAGATGGAACAATTAAATACTTTAAAGCAAGACTAGTGGCAAAAGGGTACACACAAATCTATGGGATCAATTATATAAAGACATCCACACTCATAGCTAAAATCAACACAGTTTGAGTTTTGTTGTTTTTAGTTGTGAACTTAGATTGTCCATTGCAACAACTCAATGTGAATAATACCTTACCGCATGGTGAATTGTCCATAGAAGTCTACATGGATCTCTGACCAAGGTGCATGATACCAAAAAGGCATAGTAAGAAGGTGTGTAAATTAAAGAAAATGTTGTATGAGTTGAAACGATCTCGGAGAGTATGGTTTGGAAGATTCATAAAGTCTATGATTGTCTTTGGCTACTTTTAGAGCAATTTAGACTATACTTTATTCCTGAAGAGATATCAAAGTAAGATCATTGCACTCATTATTTTTGTTGATGATATGGTGATAAAGAAAGAATGACTAAAAAATTACTTGTCCAAAGAGTTTGAAATGAAAAACTTAGGTCCTTTGAAATATTTTCTTAGGATCAACATGTCTCAATCTAAGAAAGGATTTTTTTTTTTTTTTTTGAAATATGACTTAGATCTATTACAAGAGATTGATATGTCAACATGTCAAACAAGTCAAACAAAGGATAAACTAGTGGAAGAAGGTTTAAAGTTATGTGTTGAGTCCAATCAAGCACCGATTGATAAAGGGAGATTTCAAAGACTTGTAGAAAGATTGATGTACTTAGCACACACAAGGTCAGACCTTGATTATGCATTGAGTATTGTTAGCCAATTTATGCATAACCCTGGAAAGCAACTATGAATGCAGTTATATGCATTGAGGATAGAGTGTTGGTTTTTCTTGATGACAACCTTGCTATTTTATAATAGATTTATTTCTCATTCAAATTATAAAATGTTTCTAAAATAACTTTGATTTTATTTTATATAAGAAATTAGATTTGAGTATTACAAAGAACTTAAAGGTTAAAAAGAGAAAGAAGGAAAAAAAAAGGACTTTTTCCTCTAGATAAAAGTTAAAAAATAAATAAAAATAAAAAAAGACAATTTTTTTTTAAGACAATTATGTTAAAAAAATGATAAATAAAAAATAGAAAGAGTCTAAATAACATGCTATAAGATTTAAGTAAATAATAATAATAATAACAACATCAACATTTTAATAAAAAAAAACCAATTTTTAAACCCCAAGAACGTAATTTTTTTTAAGAAAAAGAAAAAGAAAAAGAAAACCTTTGACATTCAAACTATCTAAAGGAGTCTAGGAATTTAGCTCTTTTATTTTATTTTATTGAAAAATGAACTTTTTTAATCAAAATTATTTGTTTTGAAATATGAGTAATATAAAAAATTGAAGATAGAAAATGAAAAAATTTGATAAGTGTAAATTTATGATTCATGCTATATGCAGATATAATACCTCAACTTAATATTAGTATATCTAATGAATAGAGAATATAAAAAAGATGTGAGTAATACATTACGTGACTTGTCTTATCTTATATTTGAATGAAGATGAGACACCATAAATAATATATTAACTTAATTATCCTCTCTCATGGTCATCTTATCTTTTATCTTATTCGATATATATTATACCGTAAATCCAACTTTTTAATGGAGGAAATAATGTCATGCACATTGTGAAATGGATTTTATAGTTTTATTTGTTTTAAAGAGCGTTTGATGGTAATTTTAGGAAGAATTTTTTGCCTTTTTAACACTTAAATTTTTTTCAAGTATTATAAAAAATAAAAACACTTCTTAAAATCACTATTAAACACATTAATAGTGTTTTTATATGAGATATTTTTAATAAAAGTGATTTTAGGAGAATCATCAATTAAGTGTTTTTCTAAAAAAAATAAAATTATAAAATGATTTTTCAGATTTTTAAAAGTGTTTTCTAAATTCTCTAACATTTAATTTAATTTTTTAAATATCATTTTAAGTTAAAAGTGTTTCAAAATAACTGTCAAATGGATTATTAGTTTTCGATGGATTGTTAGTTTCTTATCAATATCTTAAACATAATTGGGAAGGTTGAAAGAAGTAAAAAACAAGATGATAGAAGATAAAAATAAGGGTTATTTGATTAAAAGGGCTTCTCAAAACCCGATTTTTGAAATTTAACCTTCCACCATTTTTTGGTATCATTTAGATAAAAATACCTTTATTATATTCTTGTAAAAATAACCATTTCTTTTAAAACTTATATATAAATACTTGAAATAAAAAAGGGCAATTATGTAAAAAATGGGTTACTTTTCCGGTAAAACATGAGATGGATTAGATTTATGATGTGAGAATTATTTCATCATTTTTAACCAAATATTTCTAAAAATAAACAGAAACGGTCTCCTCTTCCCCACCGTGGGAACTATCATTCAATGCAAGTGACCTTAGATTGGAGCAAGATCTGCCACATAAATTCAAATAATTTAACAAAATGCCACACAAATTTTAGAATGGGTGAAGGGGATAACCTAGATCTATGCATCAATGGTATATATATAACCA